>NC_064629.1:124114602-124417632 GCF_023864275.1 Schistocerca cancellata | reverse complement strand
GTATACTAACGGTTAAAAATTATTTTTGTTTTAGAAATATTTGAAATTAGAAATTATGGCATACTTAAAATTCATATTATTAATTGCACAATTTAACGCAAATTATTTCTGGATTGATTTGTAAAATAATGAAGTGGCTTAGTAAAGATTCTTCTTTTATCAAGAAAGTATGTGAACTCTGTTGCTTTGTAACCTCTTTGGAATATTGTGAGTACCGCAGAAGGTAATTATTTAAAATATACTTACATTTTAACACGCTAAATGAATCGCATGAACTGGGTGTCGTTGACTTTGCAATTTTTGGTTAGTATAGAGGATATTTGTCTCCCACTAGATATAAGTGAGCCAAACTGATTGTATATCGTCTCCGATGCAACTTAAGTAACTAAATTGAAACTGAGCGAGGTTTGTCAGAAGTTTTATAAACGAAAAACAGACTGATATTTGTCTAGCTTAATAGGAAATCGCTTTGGTGATAGTTTCTTCTGGTTAATAAACTCGAACTTGTTGTCTCGTTTCGAGGATTACAAATGCACCACGCAGGAAAAGTGAACGCTCTTTATGTGGCACCCTGTGAATTCAGACTATTACATAATCTACAGAAAATTGTGTCTGGAAAACGCTTTAAGTGTACTGAAGAGGTAGTGGGTATTTTTCGTACGTCCCAGGTTCTTACTTCAAGAACAGAACTAATTAACCGAGAAAACGTGACGTACAGTACAATATTGAAACAAAGTCTCCACATCTACGTCGAAAAAATTATACCTTACCATCGCATATACTCTCGGATGTATAGCGTAAAGTGATAAGTCGAAAAATTTCTTTCAGATTGCTGAAACATCCTCGGTATTCAGTATGCGAGAATGCGAAACATGGTAGATCATCCACCAGTGCCTAACGTGTTTATCACCAGTGAGTTTGGTAAGCAACTCAGAACGTGTTTACGGCACACGATATGGCGATTCTCCACACTGGAGGCCAGTGTGTTACTGCTGATCTTCTCTGGCCCGAGTCAAAAACTAGCTGTAACTGCGGCTGGGCAGTATGAATGGGCGTGTAAGCTGCAGAGAGTGGCGTGGGACGGCGTGGGCGGTGGCTGCAGCCATTGTGTTCCCGTCCCTTCCTCCGCGACGGTCCGCCGATATCGAATGCACCACTCCTCGCTGCGTGGCGCACAAAGCAATGCACACTCAATATTTCGGAACGACGCGCGGAAATGGAACGCTCCTTTTTCCATTCTGCCGTGGTTTTTCTATCGACTGCGCTACGTTCTTTTTCTCAGGTTCCTTTTCCTTTTTTTCTTCGGACTCGTCAGGCTCTGCTCATATTGTTCGATACCGTGACCTTCAGATATGCCACTGTATTACGAGAATGCTCCTCATGAACAGAAATGTGTGGCTCTGTAAATATGCTACCAAACAGTTTGTACGATAAAATTTAGGTACGAACAGGATATTAACAACAATGGAATTGTAAATACTTTTGTATAATTTGTAGCCGACATGAATGCAGTTTTCGTTCGGCGCACCTAAATTCTGTATTTAAGGCAACCACTCGAGTTAGGTGACGTTGTAGTGAGTGACTGAGCTCGCAGTGGGCAGGAAGTGGTTCAAGATTTAAGTTATCCGTGGTTTCAAAAAAATGGCTCTGAGCACTATGGGACTTAACATCTGAGGTCATCAGTCCCCTAGAACTTAGAACTCCTTAAACCTAACTAACCTAAGGACATCACTCACATCCATGCCCGAGGCAGGATTCGAACCTGCGATCGTAGCAGCAGCGCGGTTCCGGACTGAAGCGCCTAGAACCGCTCGGCCACAACGGCTGGCTCCATGGTTTCCCTAAATCGGTTAAGGTAAATGACAGGATTTTTTCTTTTTTCAAAGGGCGCTGTCGACATTCTTACCTTTCGAAGGGTCGTTAGAAGCTCCCATCTGCCTTTTTCTTCTAAGACAACAAAGCTTGCAGCCCACCTTCGATGTAAGAGAACAAAAAACAATGTACAGATGTACAGAGGTAAAATTTAAACCGGAAAATCCGTAATGTAGATCTCACAGAATGTGAGGGACTTCTCCCACAAGAAAAACTGGAAACTTTGCGTTGGTTGAAACCAAGGATTAACAAATTTTGTAAATTTTAATTCAGTTGCCCCTTAGAGATTATTGTGTAACTCCACCCTTAGGCAAAAGATTTAGTATACGTAAAACAGAGTAATCAGAACTGCGTTTTGGTTTCACACACGCGCATCGTGCCGGCATACGTTTAAGCAGTTAAGTACTTCAATTACAGCCTTAACCATCTCGTAGTAGTGTACGCTATCTGATCCTAAGTATCCGGACGCCTCTACGTAATGCGGAATTGATCACCAGCCCTCGCGAGTGGCGGACCCGCCAGTATAAAACGTGCTGGTCAGTACCGTGTTGTCAGTAGATGATGAGGATAATGATGATGTTTGGTTTGTGGGGCTCTCAACGGCGCGGTCGTCAGCGCCCGTACAAAATCCCATTTTTCACAGTCCACTCTAGTCACTGTCACGAACGATGAGGAGGATGATGATGAAATTATGAGGATACGACAAACACCTAGTCCACGGACGGAGAAAATCCCCAACCCGGCCAGGAATCGAACCCGGGACCCCGTGATCCAGAGGCAGCAACGCTAGCCACTAGACCATGAGCTGCCGACGTCTTGTCAGTAGAGAAGCACTTTATGGGGGTGAAAGCGATATCGAAAGACTGGATACTCTTCATCTCCATATCACTTGGGTGCTAGGAGGGCCAATGAAACCATAAAATTGGGTGATGAAACCTGTACAATGGCGGCTAGTTCTATCGGTCATTTTGTGCTGTGGTCTACGTTTTCATAGTCTTTATCAGTTCATATCTGCATACTGCGAATTATAGTTTGTTACGTCCTCGTTATAATAAGATTTTATACTTTAAATTTCATATCCTTCACCGTGTAACTGGAGTGAATTTCTACTGAAAAAGAAGTTCACAATTAATGCTGAAGTAATATATTTAACTTTCAGTACTTTAATTACATGCGGGATGTATGGAGCGTAAGTGGAGATTCTTTTACATGTGCTACCTCAACACGTACACAATTCAGTTTCTTGCTTATCTTTCTCGGCGCCGAACAATCTTCCCACAAACACGTCATATAATTTACTACATAATATGTTCTGCACAGTCGTAACTACACCACAAAGTGGACTACTCCTGTCGGTATAGACCAGCTATTTTGTGTCCACGCGTCCACAATTCAACACCTGACCAGCTGCCCAGCAGAAAATAAGCATTAATGGCTTGCTTTTGTCACATGTACTTGGAGGTACTGCCCGATTTAGAAGCATACGATTTGTAATGCCTATAATAATTAGTCTGAAAGTGACGTAAATACCGATGTAATGTCATTCAGACACCATCCTCAGTCACCAATACAAATATCAGCACTTACAGACGTGTTCAAATTATTAGACTAAAGACATTCTTTCCAAATCTTTACATTTATTACACATTTACATCAACATACATATTATATTTCTACAGTCAATACTTCGTATGCATGTCTTTGTTCTTATTCAATATTTTCACCCTGTTTGACGTAGTTTTTATTTATTTTTCACATGACATTTTAATATCATTGTCATAGTACTAGGTTTCCTCTAGTTTCTCCATGAGATCTTGTTTGGTTGTTATTGTAAATTTCCTTATCCTCTGTTTCACAATAGCCCATACATTTTCAATTGGGTTCATATCGGCCTATTCCCTGGCCAGGGTAACACTTTCAGTTGCTTTTCTTCCAAGTACATGGAAACACTTTTGGCTTTATGGCAAAGTGCCCCATCATGCATAAAAATTGCACCTTTATTAGGAAACCACTCATTTATGGGGGGGGGGAGGGAGGGAGGGAGGGGGGAAAGATCCTTTTCAAGGATTTCCTTATATTTTTCTTGCCTCATTGTCCCTTCAACAATGTGTAATCTGCCAAGACCTTTCACGGACATCACACTCCAGACCATAACGGAAGTTGGATGTTTCACACATTGCTGCACACACTCAGCTTTGAACTGTTCTCCAGGTCTGCGACGAACATACTGGTTGCGTTCTTCCATCACAGTGAATACAGATTCATCACTGAAGCATACCTGAAGCATGTGTACAAAATTGCAAGTTACAAACGTTGAGAATAGTAGCATAGGAGACCTCAACAGTACCAAAATTCAAATGTGCATTTCTTCAGTATCAATAAAACATCACAATTTCAAGCCAAAAGTCCGAACTTTAGAGATTCGACCCACTTAATTTACCATGTCATTGCACATACCTTATCCCAGTCCTCACTTGCCCACTCCTGAAGTCCTTTAGCCCACTGCAATCTTTTTGTTTTCATGGCAGGTGTGATTTTCTGTTTTCCCTTGGTCAGCATGCCTTTAAACTACATTCAAACAGCCTCCTCCTCACTGTCACAGGTGAAACTTCAACACCCGAACCTTTCAGTTAATGGTGCATGTCTGTAGAATTAAGTTTACGGTTCATTGTTGCCATGTTTGTAAATCTTCTCATTTTTCTAGGACTGATTTTTTCTTGTACGTCCACGTGAAAGTAATAGTGGTAATAGTGCTGCAGGTATGTCCTGAGATTTTTTTTTTAAATTCCTACTGTAATGAAAGTCGTAGGGAAAATCGTGCAGCAGATTTTCATATGGAAAATCAGCTATTTATTACCACAGCTACGGTCGTAAGGCTATAGTAGAGGACAATTATTTCAAAAATTTTAAACTTGGCGACAAATGCTCATTAAATAGTTTCACATACTTTTAACGATAGGTAAGTGGGAGAGACAGTGATTCGACTAAAGAAACTTAGTTGTTTATTTGCAGGTAAGCCCAGTGGTGGCTCGTGAAGTTTTACCATTGTGTTACAATATTACGAAAATATTATGACTTAATATTGTTGCGAGATTAGCTTTACCTAAAGCTCTAAGACAAAGTATGCTGTTTCTGTGTTTATGACTTTCGCTGTGTTTTTTTATTATTATTATTAATTTATCAATATGCCCTAAATCTTTCACTTCCCCTGTAAGTCATGCATCATTGTTCTCGGATAACAAACACGGAAAGCAGAACAGTGCATCGCGTACATCACACCAGGAAATCTAAATTTTTTCATACACTTTCATACCAAATTGCCTCGTATACTAGCTTATTTTACCACGGCATGTGGCCTTTCGACTTGCAGGGGTAGTAATAGTAACTAAATTGAATATATGAACTTTACGTATGTACAATGAACTGTTTAAATATATTTAAATTTTGTAATTAATAGGTTAACATCGCGAGGAATAAAATAAAATGAAAAAAATTGCTGCAGTGACAACCGAACTGCACCACTGCACCACGCCACCGGTACAGCAAGTATGGCTCAAAGTCCATCATATGTATGTTGCTACATGTTTTCGATTTACCTATCTGTAACTGATTATGTTTTTGCTATTGAGAGCTTCCTAAACAGTGTAGAAGGAAAGACAAATATCTGTATCAGAAAACACTTCTTCTTCGTGTCTAATGTTTATTTTAGCTGGTAGATAGCGTATGTGTTGTATTTCACTGCTTATTAAAGAGTTTTGTGGATATATGTTTCTATCATATCTGTAACAGAGCTACAGGGCCGTGCAAATCATTTTCCCTTTAGCACTGTATTTGTGTTAGACTCCATTACTCTCAAATTCAAATGAACTACTGGCAACAAATTTCATAAGTGGATAAATACAATATCTGATCAAAAGTACGTAGACATCCATTATTGGACAATAATATGGGGTGTTTCGACTCTTCGTCTTTATGACGGCTTAAAGTGTTCCGGGGCACTACCTATGAGATGTGTGAATGTCTGCCGAGGAGTGGCAGCCCATTCTCCCTCGACAGCTGAAAGCAGAGATTGCAGAGGTCTGGAGCATTTGCCGTGAATATGAACTAAGAAACATCTGACTCACTAACTAATACTCTGTTTCTGCATAAATAAATCACTGCTTTATCGATACGTTTCAACATCATTGTGAAGAAGGGGGGTGGAGGATGTAATGAAATGTAATGGATTTTGGTCCAAAAATATCGATTTTTCAAAAATATTATTTTCTTGGTCTACACAGTTTAATCTATTTTGTGTGTGAATTTTATCGTGATAGCAGCTGTATAAATGCCTTTAAATTGTTAAACTGATTAACTCTGCACTGGCGACCACTCCCACCTTTTCCGACATTTGGGAAACTGCTTGCTTCAGCGGAATCCTTGTCGGTGTGATGGCTATTTTCTTTCCATATCTTTGGATGACATCTATATCTTTGCCTGAATACTTTCTTGCATGTGGTTTACTTACGTTTTGACAATACTAACACATATTAGTAGGTGGAAGGTTGAATTCTCAAACCTTTACACGTGGAAGTCAAGATTTATGCATAAAGGGTGGTGGAAAAACACTGTTTAGGAAACGGAGGTTTCATGGAAATCGGTTTGCCAACAAAAAAGAGGAAGCAGCTCGAAATGAACATAAGCTCTCCTCTTATCCACTTATCAAACAACAATGCACAATCTGTGTCCGAAAGACGATTGGTGTAAGTTCAATAACAGAAACGAGACGTATTCACATAAAACTGAGGAAGTGCCTTCACGGAAAGACACAAAATGCAAATGAAAGCCTCAGTAATTTAATGTAGATTAGATACTCAAAAAACACATTCTGTGGACTTGAAGTACTCAAAATAGGTGTCTATGATGCAGTTTTATGTTACAATAACGGAAGAAATGACAGAATTGAAGTGCTGAAGAGACTCGGAATAGATTCTGGTGTGTTTACAACAAAAACATTTTACACCATCGACGAGAGCTGGGTCAAGAAAGCTAACAGCTAACCTGCAAGTACAGGCCAGGCAGGTTCGAAGAGGAGAGAAGAGAAACGTGGAGGATGGGGAGTATCAGTATGGAAGATTTTAAAATTGAAGTAACCTTATTACATGTGGAAGTATGAGAAGAAAATCTTTGAACCTCATTTTCTCTGTTTTACATTTTTTACGTCATTAGAAGCCTTTTCTTAAAAAGCATGTGGTCTAATGCTATGAAATTTTCAGGAACTCTTCGCAGCGTGTTACTGTCTCTGTGGAACTAAAAAATGCGAGATCCTGCAATTACATTCTGCTTTTTAGATGATTGTATGTAGAAAAAAAGTTAATTTTGGATGTGCAAAATTAAAAACTCTGTTAATGATGCAATTTGTACCATAAATTAATAACTGTAGTTCAGTGGTCTTATAACCTTCTCAGGACACTACAATAAAATATTCAGATTAATTGCATGTTTAGAATTTGAGTTATGGCTTTTTGTAAAAAAGACAATAAAAAAATTCAAATTTATGGCGAAATAGTAATCCTACATATTTTATTGTATTTTTCCGTTAAAACACAGATCTTTTGCTTTACACATGCGAAATTTTAGATTTGTACATTAATAAATATGGCTGTAATGATTTCTTAAATAAATGTTTACTTTTCCGTTACATCCCCTCTTAATGCACGAAAGTTTGATATAGATGGCGTTACGTTACATTCTTACCTAAGCACTGAGAAAAGACTATGTGCATGCGTACAGTCTTCTTTTGGCTAATGGATCAACTGGTCACCCCATCTTATTTTAACAGACGCATCCACTGTATATAATTTAATACACTCATATATAGGAACTAGAGGGGACTGACAGTGGTAATGGCTCAGTTAAAACCAAAACGCAATAACGACGTAGGAACCCGACCAAGGAGGCAGCGACACTACTCCGAGAGCGTCTTCCGATTCACTTCTTTCACACATTTCTGTCAGACCAACAGACACGAGACGATACTACTAGTCTGCTTTGCCGTCCCGGACTGTTCGTCCAGAGGATCGCACACAGTTTTTTGTGACACCTCGTGTCATTGTTTCGTTATTATGTACAGTGATGCAACACCGATTATACACTCCTGGAAATTAAAATAAGAACACCGTGAATTCATTGTCCCAGGAAGGGGAAACTTTATTGACACATTCCTGGGGTCAGATACATCACATTATCACACTGACAGAACCACAGGCACATAGACACAGGCAACAGAGCATGCACAATGTCGGCACTAGTACAGTGTATATCCACCTTTCGCAGCAATGCAGGCTGCTATTCTCCCATGGAGACGATCGTAGAGATGCTGGATGTAGTCCTGTGGAACGGCTTGCCATGCCATTTCCACCTGGCGCCTCAGTTGGACCAGCGTTCGTGCTGGACGTGCAGACGCGTGAGACGACGCTTCATCCAGTCCCAAACATGCTCAATGGGGGACAGATCCGGAGATCTTGCTGGCCAGGGTAGTTGACTTACACCTTCTAGAGCACGTTGGGTGGCACGGGATACATGCGGACGTGCATTGTCCTGTTGGAACAGCAAGTTCCCTTGCCGGTCTAGGAATGGTAGAACGATGGGTTCGATGACGGTTTGGATGTACCGTGCACTATTCAGTGTCCCCTCGACGATCACCAGTGGTGTACGGCCAGTGTAGGAGATCGCTCCCCACACCATGATGCCGGGTGTTGGCCTGTGTGCCTCGGTCGTATGCAGTTCTGATTGTGGCGCTCACCTGCACGCCGCCAAACACGCATACGACCATCATTGGCACCAAGGCAGAAGCGACTCTCATCGCTGAAGACGACACGTCTCCATTCGTCCCTCCATTCACGCCTGTCGCGACACCACTGGAGGCGGGCTGCAGGATGTTGGGGCGTGAGCGGAAGACGGCCGAACGGTGTGCGGGACCGTAGCCCAGCTTCATGGAGACGGTTGCGAATGGTCCTCGCCGATACCCCAGGAGCAACAGTGTCCCTAATTTGCTGGGAAGTGGCGGTGCGGTCCCCTACGGCACTGCGTAGGATCCTACGGTCTTGGCGTGCATCCGTGCGTCGCTGCGGTCCGGTCCCAGGTCGACGGGCACGTGCACCTTCCGCCGACCACTGGCGACAACATCGATGTACTGTGGAGACCTCACGCCCCACGTGTTGAGCAATTCGGCGGTACGTCCACCCGGCCTCCCGCATGCCCACTATACGCCCTCGCTCAAAGTCCGTCAACTGCACATACGGTTCACGTCCACGCTGTCGCGGCATGCTACCAGTGTTAAAGACTGCGATGGAGCTCCGTATGCCACGGCAAACTGGCTGACACTGACGGCGGCGGTGCACAAATGCTGCGCAGCTAGCGCCATTCGACGGCCAACTCCGCGGTTCGTGGTGTGTCCGCTGTGCCGTGCGTGTGATCATTGCTTGTACAGCCCTCTCGCAGTGTCCGGAGCAAGTATGGTGGGTCTGACACACCGGTGTCAATGTGTTCTTTTTTCCATTTCCAGGAGTGTACTATCATTTTAAGGCCAAGCGCATACATGCAACCTTACGTTGAACAACTGGTTAGTTACGGTACATGTGAGAAAACAATACCTTACAGTGGTGGTAATCATAAATTTGTCGCTATATTAGGTCAACAGAAAAGTGGTGTAGCTTGATAGAAAAAAGGTAAAACCTGATCCATCGTCTTTTGATTGGACAACTATTAGCAACACCCCTATGTACGCGGCCCTACGGGCGCATAAACTTGACGTAGCAGTCGATCTGGCATCAAGTTTTAACAATCAAAACGGAAGGTCACAAATTTTGTTGAAGGTGTCCGAATGACTATATTTGTCACCAATAACACGGATTTTTTAAAATTGAGAGTATTGAAAAGAGGCCCATGCTATATTGAAAATCACTGAAAGAGTTTTCAAATGACAGTATAAGAAAGGACTATGAGAATGGTTGAGCACCTTCTGTTTTTCTTTCTTTTGTGTTTATACAAAGGAAAACAGGGCACGCCCCTTACTATTACTTTGCGTGAGTGGAAAGCACGCCCAAGAACGGCTGTTGGATAATCTGTTCGGCGACTGACTGTATCGCGAGGTTCATCTCTGTCAATAGTTCTCACGTCGTAAATTTTAACCCCAATTTCCCGAAGCTTAAGTAGGAAGAAAGATTGGGTTTCGACGTCCCGTCTATGGCGATGTCATTAGGTACGGGATCAAACGGAAATGAATTAAAACGGTCATCGCATTTAAGGCGCGTACACACTAGGCTACCGAAGACCAACGAACGATAGACACGGTTCGACCGAACGTTGGTCGCCAATGTTTTGGTGTTCGGCTTCTCATCCTAACCAAACGAAGGGCTTGGGGCCAGGGGATTCAGCCATTTGGAATCGCAACTGCCTCTGACAACTTGCCGACGTTGCTCCCGCTGTGTTATTGTTATCAACTACCGTTTTACTTACTATTTCACCTGCCGAAATTATGATGGAAGAAGAGAATCTAGCAGTCATTCACATGTACAGCATTTATTTTACTGGAAGAAACTGATTATCAGAAAAAGATGAGATGGCGCTGGTGGTGAACCTCTCTTTCAAAACGTAGGGAGCACTAAGGTGGACAAAATTAGTGCCTACCTTAAAGCTGAATTGGAATATGGACAATTTCATATTTTTACGTATGAAAACTACAGATTTCGAATTGTTTTTGAAGTGTGTAGGCCTTAAAATCTCCAAAGATGACACCGCTTTTAGGAGAGCTGTACTTGCAGAAGAAAGATTAATGGTCACTCCCACTTTTGTTTGTTTCTCTTTGTAGTTCACGGCGTAAAGGTGTCAAAAAAGAACGGCAACGAGCAGATTTCTTTCTAATGGCCCACTTACTTCCCTCCAAACCTATAATATTTTCAATTTGTTTTTATAATCACATTTCGTAGGGGTCCATAAACATTGTAGTTCACTATAAAACACTATCAGCTTTAATGCTCTCTCCATATTCCACTCCATACCCCAGTATTTCCTGCAAGTTAAACAGCGACTGTTTATGTTTTTCATGGCAACCACAAGTCGCATTCGTGTGTTTTACTGATCGGTTTCGCTTTTTAATTTAACAGCCAGCTACCATACCTTCACTGTAAACTCCAGAGTTTCTGATATTGCTCTTGTTAAATTTAAAAGCGAAACCGAACAATAAAGCATAGATCGACTTGTGGCTGTCCTGAAAAACTTAAATACACACCCGTCCTAGCGCTACTGAACCAACGAACATTCGACCCGGCGTCCACATCAACGCTTTGATGTTACTGCCAGCAGACCGAACCGCAACCAAGGCCAACCGCTACGTTGGCTCCCTTTTCCGCCCGTACGAATGAAGCATATCTCGTCCAACAAAGCCATTGGCTGTCATTCGTTGGCGTTGTGTTTACGTGCCTTATATGGATGATTACTGAGCCATTCTTTACAGTGGGTTATATTAAATTACGCATGCGTATTGTATGAATGGGATATTGTACAGGGGAGCGGAATTGAATGGGTCGATGCTATACTGCAACGTAGGCACAGGTCACGAAACGAGCAGGCTATCTGTCAAATGGGGCACGCGGGCACGTGCACAGCTTGCAGCTCACTGTGTGGCCACGTGGGCGCAGCGCGCGCGTGGGAGTTATTGTTCGGCCAACGCCGGCTGCGGCTGCGTGACGCGTAATACACACACGCACAGCCTAGAGGCAGAGCCGGCGTGTGTTGCTGTTGGCTGCGGTGACTCGCTTACGGGGAAGGTGACGCGGACAGACTTCTGATATTTTTGTTCCTGTGCCGCTGCCAGCGCTTCCTGGAAGCTGTCTGCAGCCAGCGTCTGCTGGGGAAACCGCTCTAGCCTCATTCCCAGCATGACGGGCACGCCCACTGCAGCTTTCTGCACTTATTCCTGTCACAGTGCGTTACCTAAGTATGACGTTTTTTTTTTCGGGTTTCATCATAATCTACAGGGTGAAAAGTATTTAAACCGACAAACTCTGGGAGGTTGTAGGGGACATCAAAACAAATATTTTTTCCTAATGTCATTTTTTCCTATGAATAGTATTTAAACCGGTAGAGGAAGATTTCTCTGGTGGCAAATTAATTAAACCAACAAACACTTTTCCATTTTTTATGACCAAGAGACAACACATTAACATAATCCAATTTCAATTACAGTAGCTTTTCAAAAATGCCTCCATTGCCACGTAAATAGAGGTTACTCCGTCGCATCATGTTCTGTCTGACGCGGGCAAAAACCCCAGGAGTATCCTGAATTGTTCCTGCTGCTTCTACTATCTGGGCAGCCAGATCCTCTTCTGATGCAACAGGACTTGCGTAAACAAGGTTGCGCATCTCTCCCAAACAAAAAAGTCCAGAGGGGACATTTCTGGGGATCGAGCAGGCCATGGTACAGGACCACCTCTGCCAATCCACGTTTCTGGCAACCGTCGGTCCAGGAATCGACGCACACGCCTAGGTAGCAGATACGTCCCAATTAAATAGTCCCCAACAACACCGACCCACACATTAACGAAGAACCGCACTTGATGAGCGCTAGTAACTGTGGCATGTGGGTTATCCTCACTCCAAACATGCGAATTGTGCATGTGGAAGAATCCATCACGCCCGAACGTTGCTTCATCGGTAAACAACACAGAGGATGGAAATGTAGGATGCATTTTACACTGTTACAGGTACCACTGCGAAAACTGTGCTCTGGGTGGATAATCAACTGGTTCCAGGTTGTGGACACGCTGTAAGTGAAATGGACGTAACAATGGCTCTCGAAGGACTGTTCTTACATTCCTCTGATACGTCCCCATGTTATATGCAATTGCACGAGTGCTAATTGAAGGATCCCGCTCCGCTCCACATGCTACAACACAGTTTCCTTAAATTGCAGCGTTCTTACCGTGCGACGGCGTTCCTGTCCAGGTAATCTGCTGAATGACCCGGTCTCACGCAGACATTGGTACACAGCAGCAAAGGTCGTATGATGCGGGATACGGCGATTAGGATATTGTTGTTGATAAACCCGCTGTGCAGCTCGTCTGTTGTGGTGCGCTATGTTGTACGCACCAACTATATCAGTGTACTCACTCCAGGTGTATCGCTCCATTAGTAAACAGAGACAATGCGCTAGAACACTGGTGCACAGCAGTTGTTTCCAACTAAAGAGCGCAATACGCCATCTAACAACTGAAGATCGTAATACGGCCTCTAACAACTGAAGAGCGTAATACGGCCTCCACCGGTTTAAATAATCCCCATAGGAAAAAATGACATTAGGGGAAAATATTTGTTTTTATGTCCCCTACAACCTCCCAGAGTTTGTCGGTTTAAATACTTTTCACCCTGTATAACAACTACACTGTCCAGTCACATAAATGTGAACACTTGTCAAAAGCCCGAATAACCACCTTTTTCAGCGCGAGACACACAGAAAAAGTCATTGAGGTTCTGGAAGGTACCAAGGGTACGAATGTGGAGACATGCCGACTCCAGTGCCTTGGCCAGCTGCGCTAGATTTCCCGGTTGAGGACTTATGACGCGTACAGCCCGATCGAAATGGTCCCACAGATTCTCGACTGGCTTTAAATCCGGGCGGGTAGTCTGGTGGCTTGGGGAGTACGGTAGACCCATCCTGGTGCTCTTCGCACCATGCACGTACACTGAGAGCTGTGTGACACGTTGGATTGAACTGCTGGTAGATATCATCGTACAGAGGAAAAACCAACTGCATGTTGGGGCGGCCATGGCCCCAAAGGACAGATGCATCATACATGTGTTGATCCGCTGTGTCTTCCAGAACGACGAGGCCACTCGGGGAATGGCGCTATTCGTCCACGAGACTCAGAGGGCCACAGACATGGGCTCTCAGGTAGATGCCGTGTTTCTTGACTTCCGCAAGGCGCTCGATACAGTTCCCCACAGTCGTTTAATGAACAAAGTAAGAGCATATGGACTATCAGACCAATTGTGTGATTGGAATGAAGAGTTCCTAGATAACAGAACGCAGTATGTCATTCTCAATGGAAAGAAGTCTTCCGAAGTAAGAGTTTCAGGTGTGCCGCAGGGGAGTGTCGTAGGACCGCTGCTATTCACAATATACAAAAATGACCTTGTGGATAACATTGGAAGTTCACTGAGGCTTTTTGCGGATGATGCTGTGGAATATCGCGATGTTGTAACAATGGAAAATTGTACTGAAATGCAGGAGGATCTGGAACGAATTGACGCATGGTGCAGGGAATGGCAATTGAATCTCAATGTAGACAAGTGTAATGTGCTGCGAATACATAGAAAGATAGATCCCTTATCATTTAGCTACAATATAGCAGGTCAGCAACTGCAAGCAGTTAATTCCATAAATTATCTGGGAGTACGCATTAGGAGTGATTTAAAATGGAATGATCATATAAAGTTGATCGTCGGTAAAGCAGATGCCAGATTGAGATTTATTGGAAGAATCCTAAGGAAATGCAATCCGAAAACAAAGGAAGTAGGTTACAGTACGCTTGTTCGCCCACTGCTTGAATACTGCTCACCAGTGTGGGATCCGTACCAGATAGGGTTGATACAAGACATAGAGAAGATCCAACTGAGAGCAGCGCGCTTCGTTACAGGATCATTCAGTAATCGCGAAAGCGTTACGGAGATGATGGATAAACTCAAGTGGAAGACTCTGCAGGAGAGACGCTCAGTAGCTCGGTACGGACTTTTGTTGAAGTTTCGAGAACATACCTCCACCGAGGAGTGAAGCAGTATATTGCTCCCTCCTACGTATATCTCGCGAAGAGACCATGAGCATGAAATTAGAGAGAGTAGAGCCCACACATAGGCACACCGACAATCCTTCTTTCCACGAACAATACGAGACTGGAATAGAAGGGAGAACCGATAGAGGTACTCAAGGTACCCTCCGCCACACACCGTCAGGTGGCTTGCGGAGTATGGATGTAGATGTAGTAAAAATATTCCCCAGACCCTAAAGCTCCGTCCTCCGGCTCTTGTGTTTCCTTTCAGACGTCTCAGGCCATCTTCCGGATGGAGCACAATAGTGGTTCATTTGAATAGGGCACCTGTCGACACTCAGTGGGGTCCAGTTGCCATACTGGCGTGTCAGTTCCAGCCTTCGTCGCCTGTGAACAGCAGTCAACATGGGCGCATGAAACAGGCACCTGGTCCGGAGACCCATACGCAGCAACGGTCGTTGAACCGTCGTTGAGGAGATACAGTTGCTAGCACCTCGGTTCATTTCGACTGTCAGTTGCACGTCTGTTCCCCCGCCGCAGCCGTCGTTCACCCGTCATATATATCCCTTGGTGAAACACAGTTGCCTCGGCGCCGGTTTTGGATAGCGCCCTTCTGCCATGCACGGTGTATGATGACCACGGCGGCACGCATACAGTTTACAAACTTAGTCGTTTCGGAAATGCTTCCACCCTTGGCCCGTTTAGACGTCAGATAGATCGCTCCGTTTCTGCAATGCGACAATACCTGCACTGTTTTCCACGTCCCGACGACACAACTGCTACTGCTGCCATCTGCCATCAGTGAGTGATTATTGCACGTTTATGGTGAATATAGACAGCTGTCACATTAATGTGACTGGACCGTGTATCTGCTACTTGTCAGATCAATTTCTCCATTTTAGTGGAAGAATCCTTCTCTAGTCATTATCAGACAACGTGTTCGTTTCTTCTCTGTTAAAATTAAACTTTCTAATACGTTCTGGAAAGCAGTAAAGAACAAGGAAATATAGGTTGTGAAAGTAGCGGGTGTTTTATAAACGCAGCATATAAATTCTGCCGGCCGGAGTGGCCGAGCGGTTCTAGGCGCTACAGTCTGAAACCGCGCGACCGCTACGGTCGCAGGTTCGAATCCTGTCTCGGGCATGGATGTGTGTGATGTCCTTAGGTTAGTTAGGTTTAAGTAGTTCTAAGTTCTAGGGGACTGATGACCTCAGAAGTTAAGTCCCATAGTACTCAAGAGCCACATAAATTGCTTTCAGGTGGGAAGACCATTAAAATCTATTTGGCTGCACGGGTTAGCCTTGCGGTCTGAGGCGCCTTGTCGCGGCTCGCGAAGCTCCCCCCGTCGGAGGTTCGAATCCTCCCTCGGGCATAGATATGTGTGTTGTCCTCAGCGTAAGTTAGTTTAAGTCAGATTAAGTAGTGTGTAAGCCTAGGGACCTATGACCTCGGCAGTTTGGTCCCATAATCCTTACCACAAATTTCCACTTTTCCAAATCTATTCGTGAAGAAGAAAGATGTCAGACTCAGATTTATCGGAAGATTCCTAAGAAAGTGTATTTTAAGCTCGGAAAACGGTGTCTTACAGAACTCATTGTTCAACCATTTCTACGCTATTGCCCCAAGTGTGAGACACTTAATAAGTAGGTTTAATACAGGAAACACAGTTGTGCCTGAGAAGAACAGCGCGTTTCTTAACGGACAGATTTAGTCAGTGCGAGAACGTCACAGAGACGCTCGGCCTGTTCCAGCCGAAGATGCTACAAGCGAGGTGTTATGCGTCACGGAGAGTCTTATAATTCAAATTCCGTTCCAAAAATGGTTCAAATGGCTCTGAGCACTATGGGACTTAACATCTGAGGTCATCAGTCCCCTAGAACTTAGAACTACTTAAACCTAACTAACCTAAGCACATCACACACATCCATGCCCGAGGCAGGATTCGAACCTGCGACCGTAGCGGTCGCGTGGTTCCAGACTGAAGCGCCTAGAACCGCTCGGCCACATCGGCCGGCGGCACGTTCCAAGATGAGTCAAGTAACATACTACTTGCTGCCACACACGTCACGTCGAGTGGCAGGGCGGTAAAATCAGACGTACGTATTTTAATGTCCTAGCCAACACAGTGTTGTACCCGCAACTGTTCTTTTCTCACACCATTCGGAAATGGTACAATTCGGACGATAATAGAGCGTGCCGGGAGGGGGCAGTTGGTTTGTCCGTATACGCACCACTACGGCGTAGTAAGTCGCAATGTTTATTGCAGCGTTGCAGAAATTTCTACGCTTACTGAAATCTGCAATATGATGCCGTGATGGCCCACTTGAACAGAAAGATACTTTGACATTATCGTTTGGTCGTCATTACGCGAGACCCAAGCTACACGAAATCGAATATTGGTTAGAATACGAAGTAAAACTTGATTCAAAAGGTGTTATTGGAATACATCTTTTCATAGTGAGCAGCGTTGTTTTTGTCAAATTGAAGGATGCTAACTTATGCGACAAAGTAGTTGAGCCTTACGGCAGAATTATGAAGTTTTTATTTATTTATTTATTTATTGCCAAATTATAGACCTGTTTGTTTAAAACAGGTCGTACATCATACAGTTTTCGTTTTTCATTTTTTTACAGTTTTCTTTTCTTTTGTTTTATCTACAACATTTACAAAGAATGATACTTTTCAAAATAACAATAATTTAAGGTTGAAATATAAATAAAATTTTGTTGTTTTTTTAAGAAGAATATAAAAACAAGATAGGATAGAGGAAAGATTTGTTAGTACCATCACCGAATGTGACTGGCGGTGAATACCTCGGAATGGTTTCTTCGAGCCTTTGACCGCCAGTCTCACACACACACACACACACACACACACACACACACACACAAATGGTTATTAGACGAGAAATAATGTTGCTTATGCTATTTATTACTAATCCTATGTATTAGCTACTGTAGGTGCTCATCCATGTACAGCATTTGTTGATTTCTTGGCTAGATCGCCAGCACCTTATGCTCATGAAGTTTAATCATTGTGACGCAAACGTAGGCGAAGTTACCATAGCACATGCACGATTTGGAATACGGACGATCAAGATATTCGAACTGCCACGCGAAGTTCCAGCGAAACAGATAAATGCAGTGATTGCGCCGTACGGGAAAGTCCTTAGTGCCGGCCGTGGTGGCCGAGTGGTTCTAGACGCTACAGTCTGGAACCGCGCGACCGCTACGGTTGCAGGTTCGAATACTGCCTCGGGCATGGATGTGTGTGATGTCCTTAGGTTAGTTAGGTTTAAGTAGTTCTAAGTTCTAGGGGAATGATGACCTCAGAAGTTAATTCCCATAGTGCTCAGAGCCATTTGAACCATTTTGAAAGTCCTTAGTTACGTTGCCGAACGGTGGTCTAGACGTCCAGTGCATGTAAATTACAAACGTTCAACGGAGTGAGACAATTAAAGGTCAATTTGCAGAAACATGTACCATCGTACACCAAGGTGTGTGGTTACAGTGGCATCGTTATATACGACGACGTGCGCGGCGTGCAACTCTTCCGGGGACGTTCGTGCTGAGTGTTTACAACTGCGACTTTACGCTACGACCGCCCGCGGACGAGTTCCGATCCAAACCCTAATGTGAACACCATGGAGGTAAGAATAGAGGGAGATGCCGTGACGTCACAGCTGCGAAGCCAGCCGAGCGGTTAAAGACGCTACAGTCTGGAACCGCACGACCGCTACGGTCGCAGGTTCGAATCCTGCCTCGGGCATGGATGTGTGTGATGTCCTTAGGTTAGTTAGGTTTAAGTAGTTCTAAGAACTAGGGGACTGATGACCACTGCAGTTAAGTCCCATAGTGCTCAGAGCCATTTGAACTTCCCTTTCAAAAGTAAGGCTCCGAGAAAATGCTGAACCATCAGTTTTCCCTACACACCCAAAACATTTGCGAAAGGAATGTTAATTCAAAGAATTAAATTCTTAGTATTCAAGTTCACGTTTCAGTATAATACGTACGTATCGTCGATAATCGAAGTGTTGAGTAACTCACTTTGTCTTCATCATGTACCAAATTAAAAGCTAACACTACATTAACTGGCGTAAAGTATAGGCCTAAACAGGACACCGTGTAGATTTGCCATTCTATGTACCGTATTTCAGTAAATATTGGTGGTAATGAACAGTGTTTCCCAGTAGTGTAACGTAACTGAAATGTCCCAGTACGTATTACAAACATGATGTATTTATGGGGCTTTGGAGGGAGGGTATAGCTAACTTAGTTTTCAATTTCTATTATTTAGTTTGTGATACACGTTTATTACTGAATTAACAAAATTGTATCGTTTACATTAAAGACTAGCCATTCGTAATATTACATTAAAAACTATTTTTAATCAGAAGAAACACGGAATTTCACCTTTACGAGATTTTATTTTAAACAAAAACTTTGAAACAACCAATCTGATGACGTTACATGCGTATATGGTGCAATTAGCGACTGTAATACATGCAGCGCTATAGCACACTGGCAATGTTTTGGTCAGAGTGTCACGGCAGCGAGCCACGCCCCCATGGCTTCAAAACGTAGTACGGCTGGGATACGTAGCGCCATCTCCCCTTATTCTTACCTCCATGGTGAACAAGGACGACCACACACCCCAAGCAGAAGCCAAGAGTGCCATCCCTCACGTAACAGTATGGAGATCACACGAACCTAAGGAAATCGTGACAGCTGTAACGGATTCAGTACAATGTACCCCGAAAGATACTGGGAAACGCCTAAATACCTGCGATGTTGAGAATGATTTTATGCAACAACCGCCGGCCGGGGTGGCCGAGCTGTTCTAGGCGCTACAGTCTGGAACCGCGTGACCGCTACGGTCGCAGGTTGGAATCCTGCCTCGGGCATGGATGTGTGTGATGTCCTTAGGTTAGTTAGGTTTAAGTAGTTCTAAGTTCTAGGGGACTGATGACCTTAGAAGTTAAGTCCCATAGTGCTCAGAGCCATTTGAACCATTTTATGCAAGAACCAACTCTGAACGAGCAACCTCATTGCGAACCGATTTCTCTATTCCAACCAACATCCAATAAAAGCACGAGTGAAACTTTGACTCGAAATACCGCCGTCTTAGAAGACTTGACGAATACTGAGAAAGACAACCTCAGACAGCAGCCGGTGACACCCAAACTGCAAACACGTAAACAGAGAAAAAAAAAAAAAACCTCTGAGGTTCGCCGATGATACTGCAATTCTGCCAGATACAGCAAAGGACCTGGAAGAGCAGTTGAACGGAATGGACAGTGTCTTGAAAGGAGCATATAAGATGAACATCAACAAAAACAATACGAGGGTAACTGAATGTAGTCGAATTACATTGGATGATACTGAGAGAATTAGATTAGGAAATGAGACACTTAAAGTAGTAAATGAGTTTTGCTATTTGGGGAGCAAAATAACTGATGATGGTCGAAGTAGAGAAGATATAAAATGTAGACTGGCAATGGCAAGGAAAGCGTTTCTGAAGAAGAGGAATTTGTTAACATCGAGTAAAGGTTTAAGTGTCAGGAAGTCGTTTCTGAAAGTACACTCCTGGAAATTGAAATAAGAACACCGTGAATTCATTTTCCCAGGAAGGGGAAACTTTATTGACACATTCCTGGGGTCAGATACATCACATGATCACACTGACAGAACCACAGGCACATAGACACAGGCAACAGAGCATGCACAATGTCGGCACTAGTACAGTGTATATCCACCTTTCGCAGCAATGCAGGCTGCTATTCTCCCATGGAGACGATCGTAGAGATGCTGGATGTAGTCCTGTGGAACGGCTTGCCATGCCATTTCCACCTGGCGCCTCAGTTGGACCAGCGTTCGTGCTGGACGTGCAGACCGCGTGAGACGACGCTTCATCCAGTCCCAAACATGCTCAATGGGGGACAGATCCGGAGATCTTGCTGGCCAGGGTAGTTGACTTACACCTTCAAGAGCACGTTGGGTGGCACGAGATACATGCGGACGTGCATTGTCCTGTCTGAACAGCAAGTTCCCTTGCCGGTCTAGGAATGGTAGAACGATGGGTTCGATGACGGTTTGGATGTACCGTGCACTATTCAGTGTCCCCTCGACGATCACCAGTGGTGTACGGCCAGTGTAGGAGATCGCTCCCCACACCATGATGCCGGATGTTGGCCCTGTGTGCCTCGGTCGTATGCAGTCCTGATTGTGGCGCTCACCTGCACGGCGCCAAACACGCATACGACCATCATTGGCACCAAGGCAGAAGCGACTCTCATCGCTGAAGACGACACGTCTCCATTCGTCCCTCCATTCACGCCTGTCGCGACACCACTGGAGGCGGGCTGCACGATGTTGGGGCGTGAGCGGAAGACGGCCTAATGGTGTGCGGGACCGTAGCCCAGCTTCATGGAGACGGTTGCGAATGGTCCTCGCCGATACCCCAGGAGCAACAGTGTCCCTAATTTGCTGGGAAGTGGCGGTGCGGTCCCCTACGGCACTGCGTAGGATCCTACGGTCTTTGCGTGCATCCGTGCGTCGCTGCGGCCCGGTCCCAGGTCGACGGGCACGTGCACCTTCCGCCGACCACTGGCGACAACATCGATGTACTGTGGAGACCTCACGCCCCACGTGTTGAGCAATTTGGCGGTACGTCCACCCGGCCTCCCGCATGCCCACTATACGCCCTCGCTCAAAGTCCGTCAACTGCACATACGGTTCACGTCCACGCTGTCGCGGCATGCTACCAGTGTTAAAGACTGCGATGGAGCTCTGTATGCCACGGCAAACTGGCTGACACTGACGGCGGCGGTGCACAAATGCTGCGCAGCTAGCGCCATTCGACGGCCAACACCGCGGTTCCTGGTGTGTCCGCTGTGCCGTGCGTGTGGTCATTGCTTGTACAGCCCTCTCGCAGTGTCCGGAGCAAGTATGGTGGGTCTGACACACCGGTGTCAATGTGTTCTTTTTTCCATTTCCAGGAGTGTATTTGTATGGAGTGTAGCCATGTATGGAAGTGAAACATGGACGGTAAATAGTTTAGACAAGAAGAGAATAGAAGCTTTCGAAATGTGGTGCTACAGAAGAAAGCTGAAGATTAGATTGGTAGACGACATAACTTATGGGGAGGTACTGAATGGAATTGGGAAGAAGAGAAATTTGTGGCACAATTTGACTAGAAGAAGGGATCGGTTGGTAGGACATGTTCTGAGGCATCAAGGGATCACCAATTTAGTATTGGAGGGCAGTGTGGAGGGTAAAAGTCGTAGAGGGAGACCAAGAGATGAATACACTAAACAGATTCAGAAGGATGTAGGTTGCAGTAGGTACTGGGAGTTGAAGAAGCTTGCACAGGAAAGCACTCGTACTCAAACCGTTAAAGGCACTGAAAGCTGGCTAAAGTCGGAGATAAGTTCTGCCGAAATTTTTGAAAAGGACATAACGGTGTTCCAAAAGGATAAACTAAACACAGTTAGCGGTGGAGTGTTTGTTGCTGTTAGAAGTAGAGAAGTCCTGTGGATTAGTATGGGTAGAGATCATTCTTGGCAACCGGAATTAAATAATAACTCAATCCTTTTACCGACCTCCCAACTTAGATGACACAGTTGCTGAAAGGTTCAAAGAAAACTTCAGTATAATATCAAACAGGTGTCCGACTCACACAATTATATTGGTGGTGACCTAGATGTGCTGGCAAAAATACGTGTTTAAATCCGGAGGTACGCCTAAAACATCATCCGAAATTGTGCTAAATGCAGTCTCTGAAAATTATTTGTAGCAGCTACTTCATGAGCTCACGATTATGAAAACACACTTGACCCCTTAGCAACAAATAATCTTAAGTATCAAAACGATTAAAGGGATTAGTATACACAGGAATGTCGTAGTGAGATTGAATATTGTAACCCCAAAACAATCAAAAAATTAACGAAAAATATACCTATTCAAAAAAGCAGATAAAAATTCACTTGACTCCTTCCTGATAGAGAATCTCCACTCCTTCAAAATTAGCTACGTAACTGTAGACCAGATGTGGCTTGAATTCAGAGAAATAATATCAGCAGAAATTGAGATATCTGTACCAAACAAATTAATAAACGACAGAGCTAATCCTCCTTGGCACACAAAATGGGTCAGAACACTGAAATTTACATAAGCGCAAAATCTCCAAGATTGGCGATCTTTTACAGAAGCACAAAATTTAGCGTGGACTTCAATGCGAGATGCGTATAATAGTTTCCACAACGAAACTTTGGCTCGTAACCTGGCAGAAAATCCAAAGAGATTCTGCTCGTATGTGAAGTATGCTAGCGGCAAGACACGGTCAATGTTCTCTGTGCGGTAGCAATGGAAATATTATCGAAGACAGTGCTGCCAAAGTAGAACTACTAAACACAAGCTTCCGAAATTCTTTCACCAAAGAAGACGAAGTAAATTCTCCAGAATTCGAATCAAGAACAGCTGTCAATATGAGTAAATTAGAAGTAGATATCCTCAGAGCAGTGAAGCAACTTAAATCACTTAATGAAAGCAAGTCTTACCGTCCAGATTATAAATCAGTTACATTCCTTTCAGAGCGTGCTGATGCAGTAACTCCATACTTAAGAATCATATACAACTGCTCGCTCGACGAAAGATCCTTACCCAGACCCTGGAAAGTTGCACAGGTCACAACAATATTGAAAAAAGGCAATACGAGTAATCCACTAAATTACAGGCCCATATCATTAATGTCGATATGTATCAGGATCTGGAACATACGTTGAGTTCGAACATTATGAATTACCTCGAAGAGAACGGTCTATTGATTTAGAAAACATCGTTTTTGTGAAACACAGCACGCTCTTTAGTCACAGGAAGTGTCGAGTGCTATTGACAAAGGATTTCAGATTGATTCCACGTTTCTAGATTTCCAGAAGGCTGTTGACACTGTAACTCAAAAGCAGCTTGCAATCAAATTGCATGCATATGAAATATCGTCTCAGTTATGCGACTGAATTCGTGATTTCCTGTCAGAGAGGTCACATATCGTAGTGACTGACGGAAAATTATGGAGTAAAACAGAAGTGATTTTTCCCCAAGGTAGTGTTATAGGACGTCTGCTGCACCTAATCCATACAAACGACTTAGGAGACAATCTGAGCAGCCGTTTTTGGTTGTTTGCAGATGGTGCTGTCGTTCATCGTCTAGTAAAGTCATCAGAAGATCGAAACAAATTGCAAAACAATTTAGAAAAGACATCTGTATGGTGAAAAAAATTGTCAGTTAACCATAAATAATGAAAAGTGTGTGGTTATCCACATGAGCGCTAAAAGGAATCCGTTAAACTTCGGTTACACGATAAATCAGTCAAATAAAACGGCCGTAAATTCAACTAAATACCTATGAATTACTATTTTCGAACATCTTAAATCGGAAAGAGCACACAGAAAATGTGGGAAAGACGAACCAAAAACTGCG
This sequence comes from Schistocerca cancellata, assembly GCF_023864275.1. Lineage (NCBI taxonomy): Eukaryota > Metazoa > Arthropoda > Insecta > Orthoptera > Acrididae > Schistocerca > Schistocerca cancellata. The sequence continues at coordinate 124,393,478 of NC_064629.1, read as the reverse complement.
ATTTATTGGCAGAACACTTACAAGATGCAACAGATCTACTAAAGAGACTGCTTCACTATGCTTGTCCATCGTCGTTTGGAGCACTGCTGCGCGGTGTGGGATCCTTACAACATAGGATTAATGGCAATACATGGAGACAGTTCAAAGAAGGGCAGCACGTGTTGTATTATCGAGAAATAGGGGAGAGAACGTGACGGACATGATACAGGATCTGGGGTGGACATCATTAAAACAAAGGCGTTTCATGCTGCGGCGGAATCTTCTCACGAAATTTCAATCACGACCTTTCCCCTCCGAATGCAAAAATGCACACATTAAAAAATTTTTTGCATCACCCCAGTTCCCAGAACTTCTGAAGATAGATGTTGACTGTGGATATTGTATCACAGACACAGTCCCTTTGATTGTTCAGAGATGTCACTAAACCCACGCCAAGATGTAAACAACCATGCATGAGCAGCGACTAATAGACGGAGGGGGTCCGACAGCCGATCAGTTACAGTCATTCCACCAGGAAGGAGGTGCACGGCTCGTGTTGTCTGTAGTTCAGCCATGCCTAGACGGTCAGTACTGCGGTTCGAACGCGTCCGCATTGTTACTTTGTGCCAGGAATGGCTCTCAACAAGGGAAGTGTCCAGGCGTCTCGGAGCGAACCAAAGCGATGTTGTTGGGACACGGGAGGAGATACAGAGAGACAGGAACTGTCGATGACATGCCTCGCTCAGGCCGCCCAAGGGCTACTACTGCAGTGGATGACTGCCACCTACGGATTATGGCTCAGAGGAACCCTGACAGCAGCGACACAATGTTGAATAATGTTTTTCGTGCAGCCACAGGACGTCGTGTTACGACTCAAACTGTGCGCATAGGCAGCATAATGCGCAACTTCACTACCGACGTCCATGGCGAGGTCCATATTTGCAACCACGACATCATGCAGCGTGGTACATATGGGCCCAACAACATGCCGAATGGACCGCTCAGGAGTGGCATCACGTTCTCTTCACTGATGAGTGCCGCATATGCCTTCAACCCGACAATCGTCGGAGAAGTGTTTGGAGGCAACCCGGTCAGGCTAAACATCTTAGACACACTGTCCAGCGAGTGCAGCAAGGTGGAGACTCCCTGCTTTTTTGGGGTGGCATTATGTGGAGCCGATGTACGCCGCTGGTGTCCATGGAAGGCGTCGTAACAGCTGTACGATACGTGAATGCCATCCTCCGACCGATAGTGCAACCATATCGACAGCATATTGGCGAGACATTCGTCTTCGTGGACGACAATTCGCGTTCCCATCGCGCACATCTTCTGAATGGCTTCCTTCAGGATAACGACATCGCTCGACTAGTGTGGCCAGAATGTTCTTAAGACATGAACCCTATCGAACATGCCTGGAATACATTGAAAAAGGCTGTTTATGCACGACGTAACCCACCAACCACTCTTGAGGGATCTACCCCGAATCGCCGTTGAGGAGTGGGACAATCTGGACCAACAGTGCCTCGATGAACTTGTGGATAGTATGCCACGACGAATACAGGCATGCATCAATGTAAGGGGACGTGCTACTGGGTATTAGAGGTACCGGTGTGTACAGCAGTCTGGACCACCACCTCTGAAGGTCTCGCTGTATGGTGCTACAATATGCAATGTGTGGTTTTCATGAGCTATAAAAATGGCGGAAATGATTTTTATGTTGATCTCTGTTCAAATTTCCTGTACAGGTTCCGGAACTCTCGGAACCGAGGTGATGCAAAGTTTTTTTTATTTGTGTATTTTGTTGACGCCGACCTACATAGGGAGGAGCGATCATCATAATAAAATAAGGGAACTCAGAGTTCGCACGGAAGGATACAGGTGGTCGTTTTTCAAGCGCGCTGTTCTAGGGTGAAATAATATAAAATTACTGTGAAGGTAGTTCGATGAACATTCTGCTAGGCACTTAAGTGTGAGTTGCAGAGTATCGATGTAGATGTAGATACAGATGTAAGTATTTTTAATGCGGTTTTTCACTGCTATTGTACGAATGGCTTCCTTTAACGGTTGGTCAGTTGACTGAACGACGGCGGCAAACGTTTGTCCTCGTTTTTCCTTGCCGCACTACGCTAGCTGTCTTTCACACTAGCTGAAACAAAATCTTATTTCTTAAAATGAAGTAGGGTTGATGTACGATGCGGACCTTATCAAAGCGATCTATAAATGCAATCGTTATATCTGTCGTTGTTTAGGATGTCTATAGATGTTCGTGAACCCACACTCATGTCAATAATCGCTTCGCAATAATGGGAACTGCGTCCACTCATATCAGCCACCGCTTAGCAACTGAAACAGTGCAATGCTGGAAAAACGCATTACTGACAAAAATGCTTTTAAAATATAGAATGAAAAACACCTTCACCCGTCTATATTTTGAGCGTACTTTATGTATGCGACTAGTTTCGGCGTTTTACTACACCAACTTCCGGCCCCTGATCGGCGTGTAGGAGAAATCCATCCCGATGTGGAGTCGAAATAATGGCCAGCACTAAACATCCGTAGACTTCTCTTTCTCATCAACGCGATGCCTTGGTTCGAATACTAACTCGGGTATGGATGTGTGTGATGTCCTTAGGTTAGTTAGGTTTAAGTAGTTCTAAGTCTAGGGGACTGATGACCTCAGATGTTAAGTCCCATAGTGCTTAGAGCCATTTGAACCATTTTTTGAACCTCAGCTTCAAACCAGGGATACCAGTAAAACAACACATTTTAGACACCCCGTAGATACCCAATTGCGTCTAAGCTAAGTGATCTTATTGTGTTCAGGAGTAGTCTGTTCTGCAGTTTTGTGCGAAGCCTGTGTAATCTGTGGGATGTCGCCATGTAAACACAGATCCAGTGCCTGCAACACTCGAACTCACAACTTGTTCAAAGCTGTTGCTACCGTCAGTGACCGAACTCCACAACTAGCAGCAGACCTCTGTTTTTTGCACGGCCACTCCCCACAACACGTCAGCAAGTCATATTGTAGAACTGTAGCAATGTAGAGCCGAAGAGACTGTTACGTTTTTATTAAAAACTTCGCAAAAGATAAGTCATTATCTTAAATGCCCAGACTGACAGAAGGATGGCGAAAAAGTTTTTAAAGAAAGAAAGTTTTTATTTGGGCTTTAGTCGTCTAACTGGTTTGATGTGGTTCTCCACGACTTCCTTTCTTTTTAGTCGTCTAACTGGTTTGATGTGGTTCTCCATGACTTTCCTTCTGTGCCAACTTCTTCGTCTGAAAATAGCACCTACACGAGACGTCTTTAATTATTTGTTGGATATATTCGAATCTCTGTCTTGCTCTACAGTTTTTTTCTCTTTAAAACATATCCTGTCCCTTCTTCTTGTCAATGTTTTCCACATTTTCCTTTCCTCGTCGAGTCTGCAAAGAGCCTCCTCATTTACTGCCTTACGAGTCCACCTAATTTTCAACATCCTTCTGTAGCACCACATCTCAAACGCTTCGACTACTTTCTTTTCTAGTTATCCCATAAATAACAATTAGAGTTGTTAAACTGTCGTCAGCTACCGTAAATAGCCATAAGCAAGGGTAGCCTTGGTCAGTTAAGATCGACCTGCATTATCTGTACATTAAGTCAGTTGCTTTCTTTATGTATGCTGTCAGTGTCTTACTAAATTCTTCTAAAAATCTATTTATAAACTGAGTGAGGATACATAAAAAGGGCGGGTAACCTACGTAGTTATCCTCCTATCTGTTACTTAAGAATAAACAGTATTTGTAGCAAAACTGAAATTGTCAATGTTTAATTAAGATTTTATTCAAAAATTGTTGATCTGTAACGTGAAACAGAGGACTGTTGTAGTACAAATAAAGAAAACAATACAGATTTGTGATGTAGCGCTAGGAAAGGCAATTTCCTCAACAAAAAGGTAAAAAACACAAAAATATATCAAACGTCGCTTCAATAATACGTCGAACTTACATAAAACATGTTTCTGTTATTCATAAACAACTTTTACATATATCAATAACAACAGGAAACTCTTGCCTTTGATCATGATTAAGAATGTTCTATTGAGTGCAAAATAACAACAATAATTGTATATATGTTTTATGTTTGTTCTTGTAAACAGTACTTGCATCAAAAGTAATTGCTTTGGCTGCACGAAAGCGCAGAAATTATGCGATCAACTGATTTTTATTACTTATAAAATGCAGTTTACGTTCTGTAAGGATATAAAATAGGTGTGGTTCTAATTATGTGCAAAACAAACAAATTAAAAACCAAAGATATATCCTCGGCTCCCATTGTCTCTCTTACATGTTCATTTACGTTTCTTTCCCTATCGTTCTACCAATACCACCGGCAATCTTACCATTTACTACGTCATTTATGTGCTGTACCAAAACTACCGAACTGTAGTTTTGGTAGAGCCCAACTATATCCATAATTTACTTCCGTACAATGCTGTGTTCAAGATGTACATTCTCCGAAATTTATATGGAGCTCTATGTTTGATTTCATTGGACTTCTTTGGCGAAGAATGTTCTCTTTGTCTGTTCTAGTATATTTCTTCCATCCTAATTGTTCCGTGGGTCATGATTAATGCCAAGTACGTTTAATCAGAATATACTTTTAAGTGGTTCTACGCGCTACAGTCTGGAACCGCGCGACCGCTACGGTCGCAGGTTCGAATCCTGCCTCGGGCATGGATGTGTGTGATGTCCTTAGGTTAGTTAGGTTTAAGTAGCTATAAGTTCTAGGGAACTTAAGACCTCAGCAGTTGAGTCCCATAGTGCTCAGAGCCATTTGAACCATACTTTTAAGTCAACATTCACATTTAAACTTTACACGAAACACACCTCAGTCACTGTAATATGTCCATTTCACCATTGGGCGATTTAGTCGTGGGTGAGTATATGTCGTTTGCGGTTTTCTTGTTAGTTTTTGATACGAAACCAGAACTGTCATTATTCGACCAAATGTAGGAATCTATTTCTATTCTTCTCACGCCACTCACAAGAAATGTAAATGTAATGGTGAGCCTGTTCCAACAGAGAGTTAAAACGAAAATGAAAAATTTCGCTGTCATTTGTCTTTCTCCAAATCGCATAGGACTCGTCTGCCTATTAAGCTAGGGACTTCAGAAAGTAAATTAGACATATTGTCCCACTCTAAGACCTTTGCGCAACAAGAGTGGTGCATTGTCAGGAGAGAGTACATGGTCTGAGATCCTGCTGACACAGCTCTGCTGCAGTACGGATAACAGGTGCTGTACAATGCGCGAATGAAATGGTGTGGAATCTGGAAAAGTACTCCATAGCTGAATTTAACGGAGCAGTACGAGTCTTGTGAGCAAAATGTCTAAGCTGCAGACTTATTCAGCATGAAATTCTTGGGGTTTGTGGAACAAATGCAATGTCGTGTCCAGATACAGTGAAATGGTACCAACATTTGACCAAGGCCGCACAGACGTGAGGCCGAGCGGTTCTAGGCGCTTCATTCCGGAACCGCGCTGTTGCTACGGTCGCAGGTTCGAATCCTGCCTCGGACACGGATGCGTCAGGTTTAAGTAGTTCTAAGTCTAGGGGACTGATGACCTCAGATGTTAAGTCTCATAGTGCTTAGAGCCATTTGAACCATTTGAACAGATGTGAGTGATGCTGATCGCGAAGTCCAGATATTGTACTTAATGTTTCCAGCAAGCTGCAAGAATATCTGAGGGAAAGAGATTTTCCAACAACGAGGACGTTCACACAGCGTGAGGCGTGGCACCTTACATCGCTCCCGTCTAGAGCCTGTGTATCGGGAGAATGACTCATGCGTGCACAGTGACAGATGATCTGAAGCGGATTTAGTCGAGTACGTAGTTCTAATTTTCATCTGCTAGTGGAAGTAGTCCACAGAGACAAGCAAGAAACAGGTCAAGAAAATGTTTTTGTGTATTGTTCTGTTTATTTCTTGAAGGCTTTTTTGGTTGCTCATGTTTGTACAGTTTTTGCTTTTAGTAGTATGAGTGATGTGTGAATGTGGTCTAAAGTAAATATGTAGATCATTGTTCTACTGATAAACGCTTTAAGAACTGGCGTGAGAAATTTTTAAGACAGTGTGAAGGCAGACGATGGGGAATTTTGTATCATAGTATGTTAAGTAAGTTTATGGTAAAAGGAAAACTAATTCCAGAGCAAATGAAAATAGTTGACAATGTAAAGTATAAACAAAATATCAGAATGTTAAATATTTATTTCGGGAAAAGGTACAGTTCGAAAGTGTTATTTTTTGATTGGTTACTCATGAAAAGCGCGGACTAACGCGGGAGAATAATGTTTCTCTATTGGCCTTAAAGAAAACTGACCAATCAGAACGGAGTATTCTTCGCGCGTCTTTTCTCTTCGAGATACAGAATGCTTACAGCTGTCTAAGAGTCGGAGCCTAGCCTTTCAATGGTATGCTCGTGTGTAGTATAAGCTCCGAAGGAAGTTATAATTTGCTGTTTTTTGTTGTGCTACATGTCTCAAAAATGGTTTAAAGTGAAGGCATATTTATTTCGGCGTGTTTTTTTTTTTTTTAGAAAGTACGGATTTTTAAGTAATTTTGTATATGAGAAAAGACAGTAATTCCAAGAGGCATATTGGTCAGATCGGAGACTAAGAACGTGAGTGTAATGGACATCGACACACTTAATAGTATGACGATCATTTTCATTTAAAAACAATCCGTGCTTAGTAGCTGCTCAGATTTCGGGAAATACGTTACCATAAACTTGCTACCGTGAATGAAAGCGTTTTGTGCATGACTGGGCTAAGATTAGCAGGGGCTTGGCAGTGAACGTGTAATTCTCAAGGTTCAGAATATACCGAAGTTTTGCCAGTACTCCACCTTTCATTCAAAATTAAGACCTTTACCCGATTCCTGGAATAGTTACGTTATATGCAGCCTGGTGCGGGTTGCAGTACGCTAGATTTCTGCTCAGCTTCCCTACCGGCGATCTGCTGCAACGAGTTCACAGGTAGGTGCAGGTAAAAGGACGAAAGGAACCGCGCCGTCGCAAGCTCTGTCACCAATGAGCAGATCTCTGTCATCGAGGAATTGGACGATTGGTAGAACGTTCTGACCGTTGTTCACAGAGATTTACTGACTTCATTGTAAAGCAGTCATGTATTGTGTCTCTTTGAAGTGTATCGCAGCATTCAATTAAAGTTACTTGGACTGCCATTATAGAGTGTGTGGTGTCACCGCCAGACACCACACTTAATAGGTGGTAGCCTTTAAATCGGCAGCGGTCCGTTAGTATACGTCGGACCCGCGTGTCGCCACTATCAGTGATTGCAGACCGAGCGCCGCCACACAGCAAGTATAGTCTAGAGAGACTCCCTAGCACTCACCCCAGTTGTACAGCCGACTTTTCTAGCGATGGTTCACTGTCTACATACGCTCTCATTTGCAGAGACGACAGTTTAGCATAGCCTTCAGCTACGTCATTTGCTACGACCTAGCAAGGCACCATATTCAGTTACTATAATCTGAACAGATAATATTGTGAATCATGTACCGTCAAGAGCGACGTTCATCATTAATGGATTAAAGTTAAGTATCAAACTAATTACGTCCGCTTTCTGAATCCTAATTCCTTGTCATGTTCCAGACCTCACGTCAGTATAGTCCTTCCCTCCTCACGCCAGCCTGCGTGAGCTAAAACGCGTGCATTTCGGCCTCCACTAGTACCACGGTGTTGGCTCTTCTGCCAACACAACAGTGTGTAACTACCTTTTTGAAGCCCCTGCAACATTCTCGTACTATTTTACCTAAGGGGCAAGTTTCAGAATTTGAGTAGGGGGATTATTGGACCTTTCTCCATCATTCCTGAGTAGCGCGCCCGATGACAGAATAAGGGTTGTGAAAAGTTCTACTGAGTTTTAACGCGTATGTATTTGACAAGAACCTGTTCCGAGATAAAAACATTTCCGACGCTACGGGCACTACAGAAGAGGAAATGAGACGAGAGATGATAATGCTACATGGCGTTGCGACTAGTTAGACGTCATGTTGTTCCCCGCACAGTGGGGTATTCTGGGCGGCGCACGTGTCACCCCTCGGCGACACGCTGGAGGCAGCGCCGGACTCCGCTACACGGAGGGAAATGCGGCGCTTTTCAGGAGGCGAGTTTCCAATTTCCGGCAGCACATCACAGGCGCGTCTCACGGCGACGTTTAAAATTCAAGTGCGTGGCGTCGCTAATTGGACGTGCTTTGTTGCACATCAAAGCTGGCGTCCCCGCGCGCTCGCACTGTGGGCATAACGTGCGAGGCGCCCCTAGCCCGCTCTGTTCCTCCACAGGAGCGCCAAGTGCAGGAGTCGCTCAACACAAACACCATTCTCTGGCCGCCACCCAACCACACATACACAAACACGCACACCGGCAACTTTTCTTTATCGAGGTAATTAATCACCTTCTAGTAGGCGATCCTACTGACAAGCAATTTCCTGTTTGCTCCGGGTAATGAAGCCATTTCCCTCCCGCCTTTCTTCACGTGCACCGCTTGCACACTTCACTGTCGAGGTTATAGAAGCTTACTGCTCTCCGCTTCCATCGAAAATAGTTTGCCGCCTTGTCGTGGAATTTTGTCGAAAGTAATATCATCCGTTACGTACAGCATTCGTACTGCTGTTTCTAGTTATGGATGAACGTCATCGACAGATGCAGAGGTAACTTCGGGTGTGCCCCAGGGAGGTGTCTAGGGAGCCTTGCTGTTCATGTTTTATATTATTGACCTTACAGAGAACATCACTAGTAATCTCATACTTTTCGCAGATGATGCAGTTATCTGTACTGATAAGCCAAAGCATTAGGAGCACTGTCAGCCTCGACGATGGATGCCACCTGTCGGCCTTGTGGGAACATGACGCGGTAACAAAAGTACCGGATAATCAAAAAGTCAGTATAAATTTGAAAAACGAATAAATCACGGAATAATGTAGATAGAGAGGTACAAATTGACACACATGTTTGGAATGACATGGGGTTTTATTAGAACCGAAAAAAAATACAAAAGTTCAAAAAATGTCCGACAGATGGTGCTTCATCTGATCAGAATAGCGACTTCAGGTAACCCCAAAGCCAATAATCGCACGGATTGACGTCTGGGGACCTAGGAGGCCAAGCATGACGAAAGTGGCGGCTGAGCACACGATCATCACCAAACGACGCGCGCAAGAGATCTTTCACGCGTCTAGCAATATGGGGTGGAGCGCCATCCTGCATAAACATCGCACGTTCTCGCAGGTGTTTATTAGCCAGGCTGAGGTTGATGCGATTCTGTAACATATCGGCGTACCTCTCACCCGTCACGGTAGCAGTTACAAAACCAGAATCACGCATTCCCTCGAAGAAAAAAGGCCCGATAACGGCAGATGTGGTAAATCCAACCCATACCGTGACTTTCTCGCCGTGCAATGGAGTTTCCACGACAGTTCTAGGATTTTCGGTAGCCCAAATTCTACAGTTGTGTGCGTCGACAGACCCTCGGAGCGTGAAATGAGCTTCGTCGGTCCACAACACGTTACTCAACCAATCGTCATCTTCAGCCACATTGTGAAACGCTCACACCGCAAATGCCCTTCGCTTCACTTAATCGCCAGGTAACGGTTCATGATGCCGATGGATTTTGAACGGATAGCATCGGAGGGTACGCCTCAGTGCCAACCAAATAGCAGTGTATGGAATGCCGGTGCGACGTGCGACTGCACGAGCGCTGACTTCCCCGTGCATAGACGAACCCGCTACAGTCTCCATTTCTTCCTGAACTGTCACAGCAGCATTACGCCTTGTGCTCGGTCGGCCACTACAGGGTCTATTTTCTAAACAAACCGTGGCTTAGAACTTCGAAATCATTCTCGCCACAGCTGCATTTGTCAACGGACCTTTACCCATTCTAATCCCCTTCCTATGGCGATAGCATCGTAACGCTGAACTAGCACATTCCCCCTTTTGGTAATACACCTTCACTAAAAGCGCCTTTTCAGGTAACGTCAACATGCTGCGACTGCTGGCGCATCTGATTCTCTCTCATTACTTTTCCTTTTATACACGATTGTCATGCGCAGTCACTGAAGTTTTGCTGTCCAGCGCCATCTGTCGGACATTTTGTGAAGTTTGTTGTTTTTTGGTTCTAATAAAACCCCATGTCATTCCAAGCATGTGTGTCAATTTTTACCTCTCTATCTACATTATTCCGTGGTTTATTAAGTTTTCAAATTTATACTGACTTTTTGATCACCCGGTTTGTAAGCGGAGCAGACACCGCCCGGGACCACCCTATCGAAGATATGGGCTGGAAATGGGGAAATCCACGGAGCTAAGCGACTTTGACAAAGGTCAGATTGTGATGACTGGGTGTTGTGTGCTGTCCTTAGGTTAGTTAGGTTTAAGTAATTCTAAGTTCTAGGGGACTGATGACCATAGATGTTAAGCCCCATAGTGCTCAGAGCCATTTGAACCATTTTTGAACAAAGGTCAGATTATTATTAGCCAGAGCCTGTGAACGAGTATATCGAAAACGGCGAATATGGTCGAATGTTCACGTGCAACTGTCGTGAGCATCTACGGAACGAAGTAGAAGAACAGTGAAACTACCATCAGACTCTAAATGGTTCGACGTCGACGACTCTTCACAGAACATCGGGTTCGGAGGCTTATCTGCTCTGTAAAGTACGTTACATGGTGATCTGTGGCATTTCTGCCGAAAGAGCACAATGCTGGTACACACACAAGTGTTTCGGAGCACACTTACATCGCTGAACATGGAGCTCTGCAGCAGACCACCCCTCAGTGTTCATTCACATGTTGACCCAACGACATCAACAATTACGATTGCAGTGGGCACGGGACCATCGGGATTCGCCCGTCGATCAATGGAAACTTGTCGGCTCTTCGGGTGAATCATATTTTTGCTACATTAGGTTGATGGTTGTCTTCAGAAACGCTATCATCGAGGTGAACGGCGGCTCGAAACGTGCAGCGCGCCACAGACTCAGGCTGATGGAAGCAGTATTATGCTATGGGAGACAGTATCCTGCTCTTACACAAGTTCTGTGGTAGTAATCGAAGACACGCTGACAGCTACGAAACCCTGAATCCTTCATGCTTAATGTCTTCCGCGATGGCAATGTCATCTTTCAGCAGTCTCGGAGCCAGAACTGTGCTACAGTTGCTGGAGGAGCATTATAGTGAACTCACGTTGATGTTTCCGCGACAATTCGCCTGATGTAAATCTTACGGAACCCATCTGGGTCGCTATTGGACGCCAACATCGCGTATGCAAATCACCGGCCCGTCATTTACACGAATTAAATGACCTGTGCGTAGACATCTAATGCCACACACCTCCACAAACCTACCAACAAACTGTAGGATCCCTGCCATGCAGAATGTGCGACGCATTTTGTTCCAAAGACGGAAAAACAAACTATTCAGCACGTGGTGATAATGTTTTGGCTCATCAATCTATAACGTAGTCCGTCCGAAAAGGCCTTCGAAGGCCCAACGGTACCGACCGGCCGCCGTGTCATCCTCAGCCCACAGGCGTCACCAGATGCGGATATGCAGGGACATGTGGTCAGCACACCACTCTCCCGGCCGTATGTCAGTTTCCAAGACCGGAGAAGGTACCTTTCAATCAAGTAGCTCCTCAGTTTTGCCTCGTAAGGGCTGAGTGCAGCCCGCTTGCCAACAGCGTTCGGTAGACCGGATGGTCACCCATCCAAGTGCTAGCCCAGACCGACAGTGCTTAACTTCGGTGATCCGATGGGAACCGGTGTTACCACAACGGCAAGGCCGTTGGCGTATAGCGTAGTTGTGTCTGTAAACAGCTGCACAAACATCCAGATTTCGAAGTGGTGCGAATATTGGCAGGTTGCTTTAAATAATCAGACACGTAAAATTTTGCACTTCACAATACTAAAAGCATGTTGTATCCTATGACTACAATATCACTGAGTCACATTTCCAACCGGTCAGGTCATACAAATACCTGGGTGTAACAATTTCTAGGTATATGAAATGGAATGATCACACAGGCACAGTCGCAGGTAGCGCACATGAGATACTTCAGCTTATTGATAGAATACTAGGGAAATGCAATGAGTTTACAAAAGGAATTACTTCAAAAACACTGGTACGACCCCTCATCGAATCTAGCTGAAGTGTGTGGGATCCTTACCAAATAGGACTAACAGGACTGCACCGTAGGGCAACACAAATGGTCACATGTTTGTTTCATCCAGGAAAGAGCGTCACGGATATTTTGAGAAAAATGAAATGGCAAATGCTTGGAGAAGATACCCAAACAATCCTGTGAAAGCCTACTTACAGTTATTATAACCAATTTTAAGTGATCAATCTAGGAATGTACTACAACCCCCTACGTATCGCTCCCATAGTGATCGCGAACACAAGATAGGGCTAATTACAGCGCCCACAGAAGCCTTTAAGCATTCATTTTGTCTTTGCCCCATACGCGGACGGAATGAGAACCAGCCTTAGTAACTGCTGCAATGGGAAGTTCCCTCTTCACATTGGTTTGCAGAATTTGATGTAGATATAGGATCTTTGGACATACAGCGGCCTTCGCATAAACCGAGTTAATGTTGACCCGACACTGCACGGATACCTGAGCAACACTGAAAATCTAAAATACACATGTTTTTTTACGGAACCTGCTCTTTACTGTATTTACAGGATAAGCAACATGTCACATTTATTTATTTATTTATTATTCCGTGGGACCAAATTAAGGAGAAGTCTCCATGTGATGGAACGAGTCAATACATGAAATTATAACACGATATTAGAAACAGATAAAATGAAATATAAAAAAACATATTCAGGTGACAAGTCGCAAGTTTAAATAAAGAAAATCAACAATGTAACACTGGAATTTGCTTAATATTTTAGCTCTTCCAGGAGCTCCTCGACAGAATAGAAGGAGTGAGCCATGAGGAAACTCTTCAGTTTAGACTTAAAAGAGTTTGGGCTACTGCTAAGATTTTTGAGTTCTTGTGGTAGCTTATTGAAAATGGATGCTGCAGAACACTGCACTCCTTTCTGCACAAGAGTCAAGGAAGTGCATTCCACATGCAGATTTGATTTCTGCCTAGTGTTAACTGAGTGAAAGCTGCTAACTCTTGGGAATAGGCTAATATTGCTAACAAGAAACGACATTAAAGAAAATATATACTGTGATGGCAATGTCAGAATTCCCAGACTATTGAATAGGGGTCGACAAGAGGTTCTCGAACTTACACCATATATAGCTCGAACAGCCCGTTTTTGAGCCAAAAATACCCTTTTTGAATCAGAAGAATTACCCCAAAAAATAATACCATACGACATAAGCGTATGAAAATATGCGAAGTAGACTACTTTTCGTGTTGAAGTGTCACTTATTTCAGATACTGTTGTAATGGTAAATTAAGCAGCATTTAGTTTCTGAACAAGATCCTGGACATGGGCTTTCCACAACAGCTTACTATCTATCCGAACGCCTAGGAACTTGAACTGTTCCGTCTCGCTTATAATATGCCCATTCTGTCTGATCAAAATATCGGTTCTTGTTGAATTGTGAGTTAGAAACTGTAAAAACTGAGTCTTACTGTGATTTAGCATCAAATTATTTTCCACTAGCCACGAACTTATTTCATGAACTACATTATTTGATACTGTTTCAATATTACACACAAGATCCTTCACTATCAAGCTGGTGTCATCAGCAAACAGAAATATTTTTGAATCACCTGTAATACTAGAAGGCATATCATTTATATAAATAAGAAACAGCAGTGGCCCCAGCACCGACCCTTGGAGAACGCCCCACTTAACAGTGCCCCATTGGGACTGAACATCACTACCACTCTCAATATTGCGGAGAATTACCTTCTGCTTTCTGTTTTTAAAGTAAGAGGCGAACCAATTGTAAGCTACTCCCCTTACTCCATAATGGTCCAACTTCTGCAGTAATATTTTGTGGTCAACACAGTCAAAAGCCTTCGTTAAATCAAGGAAAACACCTAACGATAAAATCGTACTGATATGCAGGGAACAGAGGCTCAAATAAGCAGTCGAAATACTAGCGCAAACTGAAGGTATATACGGATGAATACTTCACATTTAAAACTTTCTTCCCTCTTCCTGCAATAAGTTTCATTGGAAATTACACTATCTGATCGAAAGTATTCGGACACCCCGAAAAACATACGTTTTACATATTAGTTTCATTGTGCTGCCACCTACTGCCAGGTACTCCATATCAGTGACCTCAGTAGTCATTAGACATAATGAGAGAGCAGAGTGGGGTGCTCCGCGGAACTCACAGATTTGAAAAGTGGTCAGGTGATAGGTTGTCACTTGTGCCATACGTCTGTACGCAAGATTTCCACACTCCTAAACATTCCTGGGTTAACTGTTTCCAATGTGATAATGAAGTAGAAACGTGAAGGGACACGTACAGCACAAAAGCGTACAGGCCGATCTCGTCTATTGACCGACAGAGACCGCAGACAGTTGAAGAGGGTAGTAATGTGTAATAGGCATACATCTGTCTAGACCGTCACACAGGAATTCCAGACTGCATCAGGATCCACTGCAAGTACGGACTTTAGTTTAGTATATTTAAAAGTTTATTATCCTGTTGAAAAAACTTAGTTGCCTGAATATCTCGGCAGATAAAAGAAATTACCCCGACGTAGAACCCAAGGAAACGAACGACTGTTGCACGAACGGGCACTGACGCTCAATGTAAATAAACATAACGTATTCTGCGTAATTATGCGAGGAAGCCCATTAATGTTCGATTACACTATTGGGAATAAATCACTGGCAGGAATAACAACTATAAAATATTTAGAAGCATCCGTGAGGAACTACCTAACGTGGAACGTTAACATAAAAGTAGTTGTAAGAAAAGCTTATGCCAGACTGATTGATATTCATAGAAACTATACTAAGGACAATAATTCATCGACGAAAGAAGTAGTTTAGTAAACACTGATTCGCCCGATGCTTCATTATTGCTTTAAATTGGTGACCCTTACAGTTTAGAATTAGTAGAGGAGAGTCAAAGAAAGTCGCGTCTTGTCGCGGATTCCAGTAAACTTGAGAGCTTTACCGAAGTGGTCAGAGGAAAATGCTGCTACTGAGGCGTTGAACATCACGGAAATATTTCCTGTTAAATAAAATTCATAGAGTGTCCGTTCCAGGAAAAGTCAATCAACGTATTCCTTTCTTCCACATGCACCGTCCTTCGAAAAAGTTCCGGGACTAATTTTATTCCTGGCGTGTAAGTGTAAGCGGCGTCAGTGAAGTAACTACGGTAGCAGCTTGAAGTATAATAAACTGCCAGTTGTGAACAGCCAGGGAAAAAAGAATCGGTGACGTGGATGCCTGCCGCGACTTGACTGAGATGAAAAATTTGGAAAATTCTATTCCGGAAAAAAAGTCATCATGGGTATCGAGACTTGTCGTTACCAGTATGAACCTATCACACAACAACAAAGTGCTAGAATTCACACAAACGGTCAATGACTTGACGACATAACCGATGTCCCAGCCTGTGTGACGCACGAGTTGAACAACATCCCAAAGAAGGACTTCTCTGGCAGTTTCATATGGTTGTTCTGTGCGTTGTACTTAAGTGATGGGAGACTATGTAGGAGACCTGAAGCATTAAAATCACTATATTAACGTGTGTCTGTTTTTTTATTAATCTAATCTCGAAATCTTTATGACGAAATGAACGAGGCGGGACAATCAGAAGGCTTACAGACACTCGTTCTTCCTACGCATCTCTCTTTGCTAGCTTAATATTCTAACACTGGGTCAGCTCTATTAATCAGTTGGAAAATTTGTTCTACGAGGACGTGCTGAAAAGTAATGCCTCCGAAATTTTTATGTGAAAACTCTTAAAGCTTTTTAAATGAAACAAACGTTAATAAGATTCTACATCTTTAGTCGTCATATTTATCTCTGAACATAGTCACCCTTATGACAAACATATTTTTCCTAACAGGAGACCAGTTTGTTGATAGTGTCACTGTAGAACGTTTGGTTTTGTTGTCGGAGCCACAACCTCACCTTTGCTTGCACCGCTTCGTCATTATCAAAGTGAAGCCCTCGAAGTTTTTGAAACAGATATAAAACGAATGTGGCCAAGTCGGGACTGTATTGCGGATGATCTATGACAGTGAACCCAAGGTGTCGGATTGTTACAGACGTCACAGGTCTCGTGTGTGGTCTGGCATTCTCATGTTGAAGGCGAAGGTGCCCCATGTGTGCGCGTACTCTTCTAATTCAGAACTCGATTACAATACTTTGTTTACATGCTCCGACATAGTTACGTTACACACCGCCATGTTTCACGATACAATTCGGAGCCCTCTAGCGCAAGAGGGCCGGAAATATGTAGAAATGAAGAATAGAGATGTAGAACGTTAATAACGCTTGTTTTGTTTTATTTTAAAAGCTTTAAAAGTTTCCACATTAAAAATTCGAAGGCATTATTTTTCAGCACGCCCTCGTATTTTAATTCTGTGGCCCGATGCCCTTCGTATAGCCACAGTCAGCAGTTACCTAAGGGAAGAAAGGGTGTGCGCTCTGCCTGTGTGAACTATGTTGCGTGTGTCATCGTATTTTAACAATAGGTGTATCGACAACGTGCAGGAATCGGCCGAGCTCGAAACAAGAAAAGAATCAACCGTATCTTTTGACCAATTACAAAAATAAGGAATCTTTTAGGCAGCGTGAAAGATAACCTTGGTCTTGGAATATCTGAACTACATCGATTTTCTTGCGTGAGTGGCAAGCAATACATTAGCCTGAAACAGCGTACGCTGCACTGACCATACACTATGTGATCAAAAGTATTCGGACACCCCCAAAAACATGCATTTTTTCATATTAGGTGCATTGTACTTCCACCTACTGCCAGGTACTCCATATCAGCGACCTCAGTAGTCATTAGACATCGTGAGAGCAGAATGGGGCGCTCCGCGGAACTCATGGACTTCGAGCGTGGTCAGGTGATTGGGTGTTACTTGTGTCATACGTCTGTACACGAGATTTTCACACTCCTAAATATACCTAGGCCTACTAAGAGCGTACAGGCCGACCTCGTCTATTGACTGACAGAGACCGCCGACAGTTGAAGAGGGTCGTAATGTGTAATATGAAGACGTCTATCCAGACCATCACACAGGTATTCCAAACTGCATCAGGATCCACTGCAAATACTATGACAGTTAGGTGGGAAGTGAGAAAACTGGGATTTCATGGTCGAGCGGCTGCTCATAAGCCACACATCACGCCGGTAAATGCCAAACGACGCCTCGCTTGGTGTAAGGAGCGTAAACATTGGACGATTGATCAGTGGAAAAACGTTGTGTGGAGTGACGAATCAAGGTACGCAAAATGACGATCCGATGGCAGCGTGTGGGTATAGCGAATGCCCGGTAAACGTCATCTGCCGGCGTATGTAGTACCAAAAGCAAAATTCGGAGGCGGTTGTGTTATGGTGTGTTCGTCTTTTTCTTGGAGGAGGCTTGCACCCCTTGCTGTTTTGCATGACACTATCACAGCACAGGCCTACATTGATGTTTTAAGCAACTTCTTGCTTCCCACTGTTGAAGAGCAATTCGGGGATGGCGATTGCATCTTTCAACACGATCGAGCAGCTGTTCATAATGTACTGCCTGTTGCGGAGTGGTTACACGGCAATAACATCTCTGTAATGGACTAGCCAGCAAAGAGTCCTGACCTGAATCCTATAGAACGCCTTTGGGACGTTTTGGAACGCCGACTTCGTGCCAGGCTACGCCGAGCGACATCGATTCCTCACCTCAGTGCAGCAGTCCGTGAAGAATGGGCTGCCATTCCCCAAGAACCCTTCCAGCACCCGATTGAACGTATGCCTGCGAGAGTAGAAGCTGTCATCAGGAGTAAGGGTGGGCCAACACTATGTTAAATTCCAGCATTGCCGATGGAGGGGGCCACGAACTTGAAAGTCATTTTCAGTCAGGTGTCCGGACACTTTTGATCACATGGTGTATACGCAACGTAAGACTCGGCCATGATGGAAAATCGGCATTGGGTGAGCACAGCTTAACGGCGGAGCACATTTCCAATTTCTAAAAGACGTCCGTTATCTGCACTGGAGTGCTTTGTGAGACAGTGTTATTAAGTAGTTATTTATTCATTTGTTTATTTATGTATTTTAGTACAGGCAACATTGAAAATACAGCCAGCAGCAAATATAAAAATACAAAGTCAACATAAAAATGTGAGTTAAAGTAAAATGGCAGGGCCCTCTTAGTTAAGCATACAGTTTAATAAGACATAGTTGCAAAATACTAACAGAAATTCCTTACAGAAGAATGGAAAAACTGGCTGAAGCCGACCGTGGGGAACACTAGTTTCGATTACCGAGAAATGTAGGAATACGTGAGGTAATACTGACGTTACGACTTCTCTTAGAAGATAGGTTACGGAAAGACAAAAACTTCGTTTATAGCACTTGTAGACATAGAGAAAGCTTTTGACTAAGTTGACTGGAATACTCTCAAATTGTGAGGGTAGCAGCGGTAAAATACAGGGAACGAAAGGCTATTTACGTGTTGTACAGAAACCACACGGCACTTGGAAGAGGTCTTCTGCTGTTCTTAATTTATATAAACGATTCAGTAAACAACATGAGCAGATCTATTACGTTGTTTACAAATGATGCTGCCGTTTACCGCCCAGTAAAGTTATAAGAAGACAAAACCAATTGCAACATGATTTAGATAGGAAATCTGTATTGCGCGAAAAGTGACAACTTACTCTAATCAATAATGAATGTGAGGTCCTCCACATTCATACAAAAATTGTTAAATTACGTTAACATGATACAGCCAATATCACAAAAGTTAAAAGGGTGCCGATTCAACTAAGTACCAATGGAGTTACAGTTATGAACAACTTGAATTGGAACCATAACACAGAAGAAGTTGCGGAGAAGGCTAACCTAAGATTGCGTTTTATTGGCAGATGCAACAAATCTGTCAAGGAGGCTGCCTAAACTGCGCATGTCCGCACTCTTATGGAACACTGCCGCACGGAATGGTATGTTTACCACGCAAGTTTGACGGAAAGTCGGCCAGAGAGTATCATGTACATATTACGCGATTTGGGGTGGTAAAAATAAAGAAAACTATTTTTTTCGTTGCGGTGACACCCTTTCACGAAATTTCAGTCACCATCTTGCTCCTTAGAACGCGAAAATATTTCGCTGATGCCACCTAAATAGGGATAAATGACCATCGTAATAAAATTAGTGAAATCACAGCTCGCACGGGCAGTTTTAGGTGTTCACTATTCCCACGTGATATTCGTGAGCGAAACGGTCAAGAAATAGTCTGATAGTAATTCTACGAACCCTCTGCAAACATTTAAGTGTCAACTGCAGAGCAATCATGGGTATGTAGATGAATGTTGAGTAGTTAAATTCCGTTTATATATTCGTGAAATTAATCATCGTTTCATTGTTTGGTTGTTTTATATTTACAGAAGAAAACAGTGAACTGCCGGCCGAAGTGGCCGTGCGGTTAAAGGCGCTGCAGTCTGGAACCGCAAGACCGCTACGGTCGCAGGTTCGAATCCTGCCTCGGGCATGGATGTTTGTGATGTCCTTAGGTTAGTTAGGTTTAACTAGTTCTAAGTTCTAGGGGACTAATGACCTCAGCAGTTGAGTCCCATAGTGCTCAGAGCCATTTGAACCATTTGAAAACAGTGAACTCTAATTGGAAAGACTCTCCACCTAAAGACAGAAGCACGTGGCCTCTAACACCGTAGTCCATAAGTTATTAAGAAGGTTTTAAGACAAGTATACCTTAATCAATATTACAACCAGCATATGTGAAAAGTAATCAGGAAAACGGACATTTATATACTCGTCACTTACTGCGTGTAACACACTTATGGGTTTCTGCATTGCAGTTCACATTTTGAATGAGTTACATGCAGGTGTGTGCTCATGCCTGACATCGTAATTTCTCTGCTGTGTACACGCGCGTGCTCTTTGGATATAAAAGAAAATGAGGCTTTGAGAGTGGAGACCTCCGAGCGTCGAACACCCTAATGACATCGGGAAAAAATTACAGTTGTCCAATAAGGACTGATAGTAAGGAGGAAAATAGGGGGAGGATCTGGCACCAACTAAGTGGATGAAACAATCGATCCGGTAAAGGCGAGAAGCTGCTGTGCCCTTTTTCTGTGAGCTGCAACCCGCGTTTCTCCCCGTACTTCTGACACACAGTGACCATTTTCGTGCATTTGCTTCACGACAGCTTTCAGATACTAAAGGCTTAAAACCTACTGCCTGGTATTCAATGCCCCTATAGTGCAGATCATACAAATACCTGCAGAAACGATACATGTTATTGTAGAATCACGCAGTAATTGGAGGGTTCATTATTGGAGTGGACTAAGTCTATCAACATAAATTTTGAGAGAACTAACTGAAAAGTTGGGGCACTTGAATTAGTTTATCATGTGATTTAAATGGTTTCCAACGCTTAAATATGCTCGGTAAGTGATCAGCAGGGTTATTCGTAAACTTCATCGACATGTCCTGGCGGATCCGTCGGTATCGACCGACCGCCGTGTCATCCTCTGGCGTAACTGGATGCGGTATGGAAGGGCGTGGGGTCAGCGTACTGCTCTCCCAGCTGTTAAATTTCGTTAACACGATAGGGCCTAAATCACAAATGTTTAAAGTTAGCCGATTCAACTAAATATCATTGCCACTTCTCACTTTTGGCAACCTGGAACTGCTACTACTGGATCAAGTAGCTCCTCAAGTCGCCCCACGATGCTGAGTGCACCTCGTTCCAGTCTTTCCACCAAGGGAAAATCGCCGGCAGTACGTGGGTCTTCTGCATAGCACTCGATCGCACTGGCTAATCAGCTACGGAGATGGACTAAGTGGACTATCACGCTTATATCCACTAAACCGCTACAATTATTGCTTAGAAGAATAACATTTAACAATGCACGAAACTTGGTTCATTTTCCCTCTGAAACTTTTAGGGAAGTATCTGACAAAAGAAGTGGCCGTGCCGTTCTAGGCGCTGCAGTCTGCAACCGCGAGACCGCTACGGTTTCAGGTTCGAATCCTGCCTCGGGCATGGACGTGTGTGATGTCCTTAGGTTAGTTAGGTTTAACTAGTTCTAAGTTCTAGGGGACTGATGACCTCAGAAGTTGAGTCCCATAGTGCTCAGAGCCATTTGAACCATTTATTTGACAAAAGATTTATTTTCAATATTGGTTTTATCTCACAAAATATAAAAACAATTGTTTATTATTACATTAACATACAGACCTCCCATATTAAAGTATTTCTTAACATTATAGTCAATGTCATCTTTATCCTCTGTGTACTTACATCTCTGGTATGTGTGTTCAACTTTACTGGAATGTTTTTGAAGTATGCATAACGTATTGGCGGCACGTATGGCAAGTGTCATTTAACAATTTTTTTCTTTGCACTACTTGGCTTTTGGACTGATAAAGTGCATCATGACGCCATCTTCCTAGAGTAATGCCTCGAAACGAAGAACGGAGTTCGTTGAAAATGGCTCTGAGCACTATGGGACTGAACTTCTGAGGTCATCAGTCCCCTACAACTTAAAACTTCTTAAACCTAACTAACCTAAGGACATCACACACATCCATGCCCGAGGCAGGATTCAAACCCGCGACCGTAACGGTCGCGCGGTTCCAGACTGCAGCGCCTAGAACCGCACGGCCACCCCGACCCGCTGTGTTGCACTATCCTCTGTGCCCTCGGTGGCTCAGATGGATAGAGCGTCTGCCATGTAAGCAGATCCCGGGATCGAGTCCCGGTCGGGACACACATTTTCACCTGTCCCCGTTGATATATATCGACGCCCGTGAGCAGCTGACGGTATTAATATAATTCTAATTTCATCCTGATTTAGGTTTTCTGTATATCAGTTCAGGCGAATGCTGGGATGGTTCCTTTGAAAGGGCACGGACGACTTCCTTCGCCATCGTTTCCTAATCCGATGGGACGGATGACCTCGCTGTTTGGTTCCCTCTCCGAAAATCAACCTACTTGGTCCACTATGATTCTGAAATCAACTGACTATACTTCTGCCGTAAATGTTGCGAAACAAGTTATCACAAGTGCATGTACACCGAGACACTTTCCGTCTTATATTAAATACCTAAAACTGCAGCTTATTATTGGCCGAATTAACTGAGCACACTGACAGTCTTTTTCCTGGAATATTGTGTTCAAAATGTGGTTTGTACCGCAGTTGAAGACTTTTCGGGTAAGTTTACCCTACTTTAATATTCGGTACATTAATGTACAGGACGAAAGAAAAGTAACTTCGTACTTAGCTAAGCAGAAAACAGACGATTTCACATGTTTCATTTTATTTCATTTTCAGGGTCTCTTCTTGTTTCATAGTCGTCAACGGTAGGGGAGAGCGTTTTACCTAGAGGATAGTGAACCTAAGAGCACACGATGTTTCCTGGTCGTTGTTCCAACTAGTGACCAATTTTAGGATCACATGTAGGAAGCACTAGGAATCGCAGTTTCCGGCATTTTCTAATGTCCTTCTTGTTGTGGGATATTGTAATATTAGTGATTTTCGCCTCACAAACATTAATATACGCTCAATAGTAAACGTCTGATGGCCTAGAGTTATCGAACAATTGTAAACTAAAAGAAATGAACCATCGCATAGCAGAGACAAAATTTATTATTCCTTATCTTTGCCGTACTTGCGCGGTGCCTATAAATCTCTATGTACAGTCATGCTCAAAGGTGTCCGAACGACCTGATTTGCATTTCGCCTGATTCGCATGCAACCCACATAACGCAGCTGTCTAGCAGGTCATCTAATCGCTCCTTGGTACAGACGTTTGACTATTGAAAATGGTTCCAACAGGTCACCACTAGAAAACACTACTCTGTATCGCAATAACTCAAGATGTAAAGTAATACTACGATACTACAAATATCAGGGAACAAATTATCACAGATAATACTGTCCTTAAGGCTTGTAAGCTCACATTTATTACAATAAATGACATACCTGAAATGTTACCACTCTCATTATTATGTCAGATAGGTAATGCACGTAGTAAGTTCGTCGTATTCATGATTTCCTCTTCAAAGTAACATACCGTACTTATTATTTAACACAAAATGACATTAAAAATTTAAGTTATTCACGAGCAACTAGTTGAGAATATGTATGAACTTCAAATGACACGACGAACCGTCTCGTTCTGCATATGGATTCAAACCCAGGTCATGCAGACTAAGCAAAGATTTCGTGACTGACGGAAACTAACAGTCATTCCTGATTAGGCATACAGAGAGTACGGTCGCAGGTTCGAATCCTGCCTCGGGCGTGGATGTGTGTGATGTCCTTAGGTTAGTTAGGTTTAAATAGTTCTAAGTTCTAGGAGACTGATGACCACAGATGTTAAGTCCCATAGTGCTCAGAGCCATTTGAACCACACAGAGAGTGATATACCTCGATTTTAGACAGTATCAATTAGCAAATACCAACTTTAAATTACATAACGCAAATATTTTTAACGGACGCGAATTCTTACCCAGCACCTATTGTCCCTGTTAACGAACTACGAGAGATGTTAAATATTGCTTCTTAACAAGTCACTTACTTGAAATGCCGTGCGGTAAAGCTTTGTGTTGGACAGGGATTCGAACCCAGAACGTAATCGGATAGATATCGAAGCACAATCAACTGTGAAATATTGCATTTTCTCGGCAGTAGCTAGATGTTTTAACTGAAATGACGAGACGAAACATTAATTTTTTCCCTCCCAGGACTCCAACCCGGCACCTATCGCTGTTATATTCTAGAGAAAACGAACGTTAAATATGGGTTTGTTGCACCAGCAGCGACATGTGAGCATGTTTGAACTAGAACTAATATGACGAAGAGTTCAGTGCTGACTGGGAATAGAGCTCAACACATATCGTTGTTGACTACACACAAAGAGACGTCAGCTAGCGAATTTTTCTCCACCAGCAGCTCGGAATAACATCTTGAACTTACACTGATCTCGCAAATAGTTCTGTGTCTCACTGGGAGTAAAAAATGTCAAATATCGTTAGTGTTGACAACGAATGAAAATACATTAAACATCGAAATTATTATCCACCAGCAGATGGGTGTTCTCATGGTAGAGCTTGATAATACATAATGAAATCTTTAGTGCCGGGCCAGGATTCGAACCCATTAACGCGCAGTATGTGGAGATGTTGAGGAATCTGCAGTTTTGAACAAACAACAAATGGTAGCCGAGTTGTATTGTCACGAAGGGAACAAATTCCGCGTTAAGGGCGGTCTGAGTTGCATTCCCAGTTCAGAACCGATTTTATCGACATACAGAAGCTCAGATAAAAGATGGAGTAAGTGTCCTGTGATCCTACATAGCGTTTGTTTCGTCACTAGAAATAATAACTAGTATAAGAAAGGTCACTGGTGATAGAGTTTCTACATGTCGCCACTCCAGACTTTATTGTGGCTCAACCTAACGTCTACTTGGTAGAGAAGGAATATAAGGAATATCATGTTTAATGTGAATTTCAGACCACAATGCCATTATATCTTCTTCACTTGGTGTAGCCAGAAGAGAATGGAGTCTGTCTCTCTCAATCTAAAATCACTGACTGAAGTTGGAACCGAACCCAGACCATAGATTTATGAACCTATCATCAGCCCAACAGACCACCAAATCCTCTTCTAATTGGCTCATTTTTCTATCATAGCGCCGTTGTGCCACACTGGCTGAGAATTCTGACACACAGGCTCCCTGTATCAATTTGCAGCATGTTCGGTAAATTCATTTACTTGGTTGACCGAATCACCATGAACTAGCTGCCTCGGCTACCCAGTGCATACATTCAACTTTATTTTGTAATCACCGAAATAAAATCACGTAACTGCCACCAACACAGAACGGCCAACAGTGTAGGATGCAGAAATTTAAATAGGAAGTGTTCCTTTCCATTTGAGCTACTCTATTGCGCTATCTGTTTGTTGAAAACGTCTTGCAGTGCAAAAGAAAAGGTTTAACTGTTTGTCTCTCATAAGTATTGACCTGGCGATATGCATTATCCCACAGCGCTGTGAAATGCAGAAGTTCTGGACGAATTGTTGTTGACTTCTGGAGCTGTTATAGCTACGTGTCAGCTAGTAGCGTAATGGTACGTGTCGCGCACGGTAGATAACATGTCGGGAGTTCGAGTACGTTCACTGCCATATTTTTTAAAACGCAATTCTGCTGTCTGCTAAAGTTATCAATCTAATGGAACTTGTAACATAATTCCCTTCACTTCTCAACCCAAAATAGTCGTTTGTGGCCGGCCGCGGTGGTCTAGCGGTTCTGGCGCTGAAGTCCGGAACCGCGGGACTGCTACGGTCGTAGGTTCGAATCCTGCCTGGGGCATGGATGTGTGTGATGTCCTTAGGTTAGTTAGGTTTAAGTAGTTCTAAGTTCTAGGGGTCTTATGACCTCAGATGTAGAGTCCCATAGTGCTCAGAGCCATTTGAACCATTTTTTTAGTCGTTTGTGGAAAAAGGGCTAACTTCTGCGACATTTTGTTCATTTCAGGGTTAACAGACAGCCAGACAGTAGATGCATCTCGAAACTTTTGTATTATGTATGGGTAGAGCGCATAGTGCCAAAATACGTCGGAAAAGTATTTTCTACATTAGCTGTCGTCTGGTAGTGGCATTTTATTCTTCTTCAAACCTTGTTTGACAGCTTTAACTCAGAACAAGTTTTCTACATACATACATGTAATCAATAAACTGCGTGTGCATTGTCAGACTGTTGTAGATAACATCAGAGAATTCGCATATATCGTTGATGATTAATTTCTCTCTCACGTTTACTATTGTTTTAACAACATTAAAGGAAACCTTACGAAAATTGTGAACTGTATTATAAAAAACGAAATAAAACTATCCACGATAACCTTACGAAGAAAGTCTGTTTTAATAAAATTGAGTATCTGTACACAAGCGTGCCTCTGTCGTCACGAATTGGTAAAATACTACTCACTTAGATTTTGATTGGGTCTGTGTTTAATTGGTATGCTGTGTCATACTCAAGAGGTATGCAAATGTGGCATTTCATAAATAATTCCTAGAGACCCAAAATTTGCTTGTCAGCAGCGGAAAGAGACGTTACCTGTTGTGCAGCATTGTAAGTTTTTCGCCATTGCACTATGAGCCGAAAGTATTTTCTTGCGATTTCCTTATCGATGTTTGATCTGACTGTTTGTAGCTCTTTCACGGAAGTGATAAAAACGCTAGCGTCGGTAAGACTGGAACAGCGAACCGTAACAGACGCTTTTTCACAGGTCAGTACGTTACCATTGCGCTGGCGAAGACGTATTTGCCTTAGCTTCCTCTTACGAGACCAATAGTGGCTAGAACTCGTAAACCGCTATTTGAAGGACGAGATTAGTTGCGATTTCCACGTGCAACGACTTTACAGGGCAGAAAACCGTAAGTTTACAATCTTTTGTTACACCTCAAGCGATAATAACTCAGATTATTCAATGGAAATGACAGGTAAAATCAAGTGAACTTTGAGGCTTAATTCCGTGCACACCAGGAAGTAACTCGTCGATTACAGAGTTGCCAAACATACATTGCCTTGTTGCCAAAACTCAGTTACAATACCAGCAGGAAGAAGACGAACCGATGTGATCCTACAGTGGGCTGGGAAGTGACCATAGCTGGTGTCTCCAGGTCGCGGCTGCAACGGCTTGGAATACGTAATGCGTCTGATTCGCATATCTGTAACTAGGTTTAGGGACTGGAGCGTAGTTACTAATAATACTCAGAACTGACTGCAAACTAAGCATCATAAATCAGTGCCTCTCATAGTTGTTTTTATATTTCTTTCGTAAGGGTACTCAAAACTCGAAATTCATTCACAGACGCTTTCGTGCCTCGCCGATAGTCGAGCACAATAAACAAATGAAAAAAAAGATTGTGTGTGTGTGTGTGTGTGTGTGTGTGTGTGTGTGTGTGTGTGTGTGTGTGTGTGTGTGTGACAGAGAGAGAGAGAGATAAAAATCAAAAAGAATGAGGGAGAGAGAGTAAAAATTGTAAAGAAATTGAATCATGGTATGTAAAGAAATCTTTCATTAAAATGACACGTTCCACATCATTACGAAATATCGTATTCATGACCTATGAAACAAGAAGTAATATAATGTAATCTAGTCTAATCATATCTTATTGATGACTAGCCGTGAAGAGTCATGAATTACCGAAGATTTTGCCAATAAGAGTAACCAAATCTGAACTTGAAAATAAAACACGACAATTTTTATAATAAACCGGGACTTCTGTCAAGACCCTTTCGTCCCTGTTAATTAACCACGAAAGATGTCTGATATACCTCTATTCTGAAGTAACAAAGCGTGCATGCATTTAAAGATTAAGTGCATGATGTGAAGTTCTGTGACAGAGATACGAACCCAACTCGATTCTTTCCCTGTCTACGGAATCCTTTTCATGTTAATATCAAACATCAGTAATTACTCGTAGATTACATTAAAACTAAAGTAATTGATGAAGACGTTACTTGATAACAAAAACGCGCTGCCTTTCTTCATTTACTTGCGCCTAGAAATGGCTATCGAGTACTGCCAAACCAAAAGGCAAAAAATCTACTGCCTTCCGATATACGTCGCTGTCAGTTCTTCCATATGATTTGGTCGACATGACCTGTTTCAAGTTGTGTATGACAGACAATGTTTTAGAAAATCAATTGTTTTCCTTTGCAATAAACAGAAAGATTTTCATTCTAAGCTATCCAAGTACAAAATTTTCGCAATATTAGTTCAAATTTAACATTCGCTTCTATAATGTAGGAAAGTATTTCACAGTTGCAAAACTCGCATCCGACTCATTGACATTACACTTAGTCGCTGACCATAAATTCTAGCTCAGAGTGACACCAGTTTAAGTAACCTAATGTAGCGAAGACTGTTTGCCAGTGCTCTTTCTCACCGGAAAATACGCAATTCACTCATTGGGCTCCATAAGTACACTGTAACAATAATTTCTGTGCGTATGCAATGCATACGGATTAGAATTTAGTGGTGCTCTCTCTTCCACTTCTGTATACAATATGCCTGACCTAAACGGGCCCTTTATCATTACAGGCCCTGGGCAGTGCAACATCATACTGACAACAGTAATGTTCTTATACTGACAACCTGACTGTTCGTTTTACCTGATTTTGTAATCATTTAAATAAAACAACATGACCTTCCAGTGGGAGACATTTCGTCCCTCTTTTCCTTCTGTGAAATTTGTCAGTAAGCTTTTTGCCTTCCAGCCAGCGAAACGCGGGAGGGTACGGCCGGTAAACGATTCACAAAAAAAAAATGGTTCAAATGGCTCTGAGCACTATGGGACTCAACATCTTAGGTCATAAGTCCCCTAGAACTTAGAACTACTTAAACCTAACTAACCTAAGGACATCACACACACCCATGCCCGAGGCAGGATTCGAACCTGCGACCGTAGCAGTCCCGCGGTTCCGGACTGCAGCGCCAGAACCGCTAGACCACCGCGGCCGACAAACGATTCACAAACCACGATTTAGTGCCGTTAAGACGATTTCTTTAAACATTGTCGTAGCTAAAGGAATTTAGTTTCGTCTTAAATCGTCTCAAGCAGCAATGCTCACAGACATCTCAAATAGGAAAAATGTCATTATCCAGGTACGAAGGTTGTTAAACAAACTTCCCACAGTTTGTGTCAGGTTGATCTTTTTGTCTGATAGCACTGCGTAAGTATTTTGTCTATGAGGTATCACAAGTAGTGTTCCTGTAGCTGTGGAAATCATTGGTTGAAAACGAGTTTAACACCAATGGGTACAGTACTGCTAAATATTCGAAATGATTATCAACCTAAGTCTGAGTTCATCCGCAAACTGAGGCGAATTTATAATATTGAAGCTAGACTGTGTATCCTTGTATTCCTTAAGTGGGCATTGAAAGGCGTTTACACACACGTATACAATACTATGAATACTTCGAACGCTATAGTTAACGTTGCTCTCATAAACTACTTTTGTTTTTTAATTCTTCTGGGTCTTCAGCGTGCAATATGTGTTGTAGATACAGTTTTAGAGCAAGAAATTGACCGCCGAGTCGTTCACGTAAGGTGGGCAATACAGTCGTGCTCCTCTCAGAATCCTATGTCCGGCAATATGCTCGATCTGACAACATTGTAGACTGCAACACTTGCCAGAGGAAGTCTTGGCTTCAGTCTTAGTACTTTATTCTTGACTACGACCGTAGTCTTGAGGTAAAATGCGAGATTATCTTATACGACTTCTGGTAACTAAAAGTGCACGTCGACAAAGTTTTTATCACCCCTTTCCTCTCGGTGCTGAAGCTATGAGTGTAATTCAAGCGAATCTACAATAGATTTCGCTTTCTGTCACACTGGTAATAACAGTTTGTTCCAACAATGTTTTAGCGAAAGATTTCTTTGCCGACCATCTGCCTCTGAACACCGCATGCGTCTGAGTTCTCTGACACCCGTTTACTGTCTACCGGCGGGGGCTGAAGCACTGCATTGTCTCGCCTTCTGCCGACGACGTCTGCTCCACTCCGCACTCTCGACCATGTAAAATGCTTTAATGTTGTTGAGTGGTGACCCATAAAATCTGTCTACGATTTGTGTTTCACTCTTGATAGCAAAGGAGGCACAAAACCGTTTTTATTTTATGATTATTTTATTACACTAGAATACAATACATCAATGTGGCACAGAATTAATTTCATTGTTTCTGATCTAGTGCACTACAATTAAAGCGTCACATTCTGTTCTTTTTCCTTTCACGGGAGGTTCCTCAAATAATTTATTATTGTGATGGATTCATATGTGTTAGTCAAGGCACAGAGAATAAATACAATGTAATGTGTTTGATTTCTTTCTTTGATTCTCTGTGGTAAATGGATGCAAAAGATTCTGTCAATACCTATCAGAACCTACTCTATAGCTAATCAGAAAATTGCTTGTTTTGAGGTGTATACGTTAATTAATGGAGACGTGAACGCTGTTCACAAGTTATATTTAAAATATTCAATTGGATTTAAGGCGTTCTTCCCGCGAACCATACACGACTGGAACAGGAAAGGGAGGTAATGACAGTGGCACGTAAAGTGCCCTCCGCCACACACCGTTGGGTGGCTTGCGGAGTATAAATGTAGATGTAGATGTTGCCATTGGCGGCTGTCGTGCACAGGTAACTTACATTGGACAACCCCCTACCTGTTCGATCTGCCATTCAACGGAACATCTGCGGATGAACTGTACACGTCGACGTCCATTTCAACTTCCACGGGAACATCCTGCAGACGGTAGTGAAAAGCTTGTTCCGCTATTGAGTGAGGTAGTCGCGGGGACGGTAACACCACCTCGGCAGCCGGAACGTGTTAGCGATGCGGAGATGCCAGTTCAGGTAGAATGCAGTGCCAAAGACATTCGCGGTAGGACGGACGTCGATCCGGCACCGTCATCCTCACCGGGGCAGTTACCAAAATGGTTCAATGACTCTGAGCACTATGAGACTCAACTGCTGAGGTCATTAGTCCCCTAGAACTTAGAACTAGTTAAACCTAACTAACCTAAGGACATCACAAACATCCATGCCCGAGGCAGGATTCGAACCTGCGACCGTAGCGGTCTTGCGGTTCCAGACTGCAGCGCCTTTAACCGCACGGCCACTTCGTCCGGCGGGCAGTTACCGCTGGATAGCAACGATGCGCCAGCCACCTCTGAAACTAAGCCGTGTGAGATACAGGAGCGGGTGCAGATCCGTTTGCCTGAACCACCCCTATCGGTAGAGACTGCAGCGGAAACGAAGAAAGGCCGTCGAAGGAGAAGCAAAGGGACTAGTAGCAAAGAGGAAAAGTCGGATGATTTGAGACCCGTACAAGTGTCAGAAAGTGGCAGCGAGTCTGAACCTCAATCTTCTTGCTCCGTGCGCTGCGAGGACACCGCGAGGCAAGAACGCATTCGTGAACAAACAAAACACCTGAAGGCACTACTGAGCGCTGAGAGGGAACAGAGCACTGTAACGTCTAAGAGGAAGAGCGAACAGAGTAGCGAGCAGCTGCAGCAGCGCTCCCGCAGGAACTCGCTGACGTCAGTCGCAGCCCCGCGTGGTGGCCAGGCGGATGCGACCAAGCTGACAGACTCAGCCGGCGGTGGCGGACAGGGCGGAGCGCGCACCGCGCAGCACCCCGACAGCAATGAGCCGTGGTGGCGGCAGGACGAGGAGATGCAGCAGTAGCTGCTCTCGCGCATGACCATCGCGCTGCGACACTTCCACTCTCTGACCCGTTATTGGTTTTGACATTTCGTTTCGTACTCCAGACGTTCCCAACGAGTTTGATTCAAAGCCGTCGAGAAGGACGATCCAACACAGAGCTCATTGTCCTCTAAACCATCACGTGCGATAGCCAAACCTACAACGTTACCACACTTAACGTCAGTAGAATTCAAAGTGCGGTGAAACTCCGTTCGCTAACTGATTTCTTGTATGGTACCAGTGTTAACATTGCCCTCCTACAGGAGGTAGTCACAGTCTTAGAAGTGCCCGGTTACGTTCTCATTGATAACATCAATCTCCAGGATGCTGTAGGCACTGCCATACTTCTGCGCGACGGTATACCATTTACGAATGTGCAGCGGCTGCCTAGTGGTCGTGGCATTTCTCTTCGAGTGAATGGTGTGCAGATTGTTAACGTGTACGCCCCCTCAGGTAGCACTCATAAGAGAGATCGCTCAACTTTTTATAAAAACGAGGTTCCCATTCTTCTTAGCGCTTATCGTGCACATCTCATCCTCGGTGGTGACTTCAATTGTGTGCTTAACGATAGAGACCAAACTCCTAACACGAACAGATGTATCGAACTTGAACATTTAATTCATGGCATGCGTCTTCACGATACATGGCAACAACTGCACGGTGAACGGGTAGCGTACACCTTCGTAACCAGTCATTCTGCCAGTCGGCTGGATAGGATCTATGTGTCCGAGGCCCTCCAGCGACACGCTGTGAACTGTGACATAGCTCCTGTCAACATCTCCGACCATTGTGCGTATCAGTGTTACCTTAACCTACACCGCCAGCAAATATACCGCGGGAAAGGCTACTGGAAATTGAATGTCAGCCTTCTGCAAGATGCTCAACTTGAAGAGGAGGTGAACATAACGTGGCAACAGCTCCAGCGGCAACGACGTCGTTACGATAGCGCTCTCCAGTGGTGGACTCAGTGTGCTAAGCATAAATTACGCCTCACCCTCATGAGTTACGCCCGACAAAAAAGCTTTTGGCAGAAACAGACTATTGAGTTTTATTATCGCTGTTTGAGAGAACTGTACAGTCACGCTAACAATCCTTCTCGCGATATCGACATAAAGATCAAACGACATAAAGCGAAAATCACGGCGATACAACGCCAACGAATGCAAGGCATCATCGTGCGACCTCACCCCAAGGACGTTGCCGCCGAAGAACGGGCCTCTCTGTACCACATCCTGAGAACGACGAAACCGTGTAAAGCCATGTTGATTGAAGCCGTCGTTGATGACGCTGAGAATGCCATCACGAAGCAACGTGACATCATCTCGCACGTCTACGACTATTATAGTCAACTTTACAAGAAGCAAGCCGTTGATGAACACTCGTGCGACGATTTTCTTTGGACGTTGAGCCGTCGCTTGTCACAACAGGATAATGAAAATCTGGAATCTCTTTTCACAGAGGACGAAATCCGACTGGCGGTCCACAGTGCAAAGAAAGGGAAGTCACCAGGACCCGACGGTCTCAGCGCTGAGTTTTACCAGCGTTACTGGAACCTCCTCGGTCCGACACTCCTCGAGATAGCGAATGAACTCTGGCACCTGGAAGTTATACCCAAGGCATTTACGGAAGGTATCATCCTGCCCTTACCGAAAAAAGGGAACAGCAGGAAGGTCGAAAACATGCGACCCATCACACACCTGAATGCCGATTTCAAAATCATCACCAGATCGATTAAGCTAAGGATGCAAACCGTTATGTACAAGGTTTTGGGCAGTTACCAGTACAGTGCAGTGCAAGGCCGAAGTGCAATTTCAGCAGCCTGCGATTTGAGGGACATCATCTGTTCGTATGCTGAAACCAAAGGACAGGGCGCTCTGATCTTTCTAGATTTTTAGAAGGCTTATGACCGTGTACGTCATGACTTCCTCTTTAAAAGCATGAAGAAACTAGGATTTGGACTTCATCTCATAGAATTAATTCGCAAACTTACTACAAACGCCTCCTCACGGATTCTCATTAATGGCCATTTTACAAAAGAGGTTTCCATTGAGCAATCCGTCCGCCAAGGATGTCCTCTGTCAATGATTTTGTACGCCATTGCAGTGGAGCCGTTACTGAACAACTTGGCGCATAGCGGGATCGGACTTAGCGTCGAGTCTGTCACTATCCCATGCATTGCGTATGCTGACGATGTATGCGTAACTGTGTCATCATCGTAACAACTTCTGTCAGCGGAAACTCTTTTACAAACATTCACGTTTCTTTCAGGAGCAATACTCAATAGAACTAAAACCACAGCTTTGCAGATCGGTGGCGGTATCGGAGACATATCCCAGGTTACCTGGTGCAAGGTCAAGGATTCTCACACAGCCCTCGGTGTTACTTTTGAGGCCAAACCAGACAAATTCCTGACGAAGAACTGGTCACACATGCTTAATAAATTACGTGCTGCTTTGATACTTCACTCCGACCGTGACTTGAACATACTACAGAAAGTTAAGACCATCGAGATCGCCATTACGAGCAAGATGAATTATTTGGCGCAAATTCTTCCAATCTCCGACCATCTAGCCAAGAATATACAACAAGCGTTATGTTGGTTTCTTTTTAGGGGGCACATTTTCAAAGTTCAATTCGATACCTTAACCTTAACTTCGTTCAAAGGTGGCCTTAACCTCATTAAAGTACACAAAAAATGTGTCACCCTGCTCCTAAATCGCATCAGGAAGGAGTTCCGTACCCGGAGGACCAGTATCATCACAAACCTCATTCAGCGGTGGAAGCCTCATATCCTTGACCCACCCGTTAATATCGCCGGCATTCCACTTTCTTACCGACATGTGCGACTGTACTACATGGAAATGAGCTACATTCGACACAACATCGTCGATAACGGAAGCCTGACGAACAGGAAGCTTTATGGCCTTCTCACGACAACAAACCACAGGAATCGTCTCGAAGAAAAACATCCACATACACATTGGAATATAGTATGGCGGAATGCGCACAGCGACGTGTTACCGTCACGCGTCATAGCCGACTGGTATCTAACAGTCAACGATAAAGTAGCAACGAATGAAAAGCTACATAAAATTGGCCTTCATCCAACGCCCAACTGTGACGCATGCGGAAGGGTCGATACGCTTCTTCATAGGTTCACGTGCGGACATGCAGAAGAAATTACTACATTTCTTCGTCAACGATTGTCGGTGATAGACCGTACGATGCCCTGTGGTGTAGATCTTTTAGAGATCATTCAGCCACAAAAACTGAGATATCCACGAGCCAAAAACAACGCTGCGACGTGGATCATGGGCCACACAGCATCGTTTATTATGCAGAATAGGCATGCTACTTTCCTCGACTATTATTCTTACATTGAAATTGAACACTTTAAAATGAGGCAACATTGTGACTACTGGAGGATATTTGGAAATATACTGAACGTCATAATTAACGGTTAAATGCTTCAAATACAATATTTCGGATCGCAGAGGTTGCCAGTGACCTGTATGTATGAATCCCATTTGCTTCCTGGGACTTAAGTACTTGTCGGAATTTTACGATACTATTCAGATGCTCACCGATGCAGAAGGCATTTTTTCTTTCCCATTTTCGTTTTCACATTTCCCTTCTCTCGCAGAGCAGCGGAGCAACCTTCCTTCAATTATGAAGTGATAGTCTTTTGTGCACCATAAAAATTTCTGTTTACTATTTGGCCCAAAAAAAACAAAAATAAAAAAAATAAAAATAAAAAAAAACACCTAAAAAAATCAAAATCTAAGTGAGTAGTATTTTACCAATTCGTGACGACAGAGGCACGCTTGTGTACAGATACTCAGTTTTATTAAAACAGACTTTCGTCGTAAGGTTATCGTGGATAGTTTTATTTCATTTTTTATAATACAGTTCACAATTTTCGTAAGGTTTCCTTTAATGTTGTTAAAACAATAGTAAACGTGAGAGAGAAATTAATCATCAACGATATATGCGAATTCTCTGATGTTATCTACAACAGTCTGACAATGCACACGCAGTTTATTGATTACATGTATGTATGTAGAAAACTTGTTCTGAGTTAAAGCTGTCAAACAAGGTTTGAAGAAGAATAAAATGCCACTACCAGACGACAGCTAATGTAGAAAATACTTTTCCGACGTATTTTGGCACTATGCGCTCTACCCATACATAATACAAAAGTTTCGAGATGCATCTACTGTCTGGCTGTCTGTTAACCCTGAAATGAACAAAATGTCGCAGAAGTTAGCCCTTTTTCCACAAACGACTAAAAAAATGGTTCAAATGGCTCTGAGCACTATGGGACTCTACATCTGAGGTCATAAGTCCCCTAGAACTTAGAACTACTTAAACCTAACTAACCTAAGGACATCACACACATCCATGCCCCAGGCAGGATTCGAACCTACGACCGTAGCAGTCCCGCGGTTCCGGACTGCAGCGCCAGAACCGCTAGACCACCGCGGCCGGCCACAAACGACTATTTTGGGTTGAGAAGTGAAGGGCTGGCTCTGAGCACTATGGGACTTAACATCTTAGGTCATCAGTCCCCTAGAACTTAGAACTACTTAAACCTAACTAACCTAAGGACTCACACAACACCCAGCCATCACGAGGCAGAGAAAATCCCTGACCCCGCCGGGAATCGAACCCGGGAACCCGGGCGTGGGAAGCGAGAACGCTACCGCACGACCACGAGATGCGGGCAGAAGTGAAGGGAATTATGTTACAAGTTCCATTAGATTGATAACTTTAGCAGACAGCAGAATTGCGTTTTAAAAAATATGGCAGTGAACGTACTCGAACTCCCGACATGTTATCTACCGTGCGCGACACTTACCATTACGCTACTATCTGACACGTAGCTATAACAGCTCCAGAAGTCAACAACAATTCGTCCAGAACTTCTGCATTTCACAGCGCTGTGGGATAATGCATATCGCCAGGTCAATACTTATGAGAGACAAACAGTTAAACCTTTTCTTTTGCACTGCAAGACGTTTTCAACAAACAGATAGCGCAATAGAGTAGCTCAAATGGAAAGGAACACTTCCTATTTAAATTTCTGCATCCTACACTGTTGGCCGTTCTGTGTTGGTGGCAGTTACGTGATTTTATTTCGGTGATTACAAAATAAAGTTGAATGTATGCACTGGGTAGCCGAGGCAGCTAGCTCATGGTGATTCGGTCAATCAAGTAAATGAATTTACTGAACATGCTGCAAATTGATACAGGGAGCCTGTGTGTCAGAATTTTCAGCCAGTGTGGCACAACGGCGCTATGATAGAAAAATGAGCCAATTAGAAGAGGATTTGGTGGTCTGTTGGGCTGATGATAGGTTCATAAATCTATGGTCTGGGTTCGGTTCCAACTTCAGTCAGTGATTTTAGATTGAGAGAGACAGACTCCATTCTCTTCTGGCTACACCAAGTGAAGAAGATATAATGGCATTGTGGTCTGAAATTCACATTAAACATGATATTCCTTATATTCCTTCTCTACCAAGTAGACGTTAGGTTGAGCCACAATGAAGTCTGGAGTGGCGACATGTAGAAACTCTATCACCAGTGACCTTTCTTATACTAGTTATTATTTCTAGTGACGAAACAAACGCTATGTAGGATCACAGGACACTTACTCCATCTTTTATCTGAGCTTCTGTATGTCGATAAAATCGGTTCTGAACTGGGAATGCAACTCAGACCGCCCTTAACGCGGAATTTGTTCCCTTCGTGACAATACAACTCGGCTACCATTTGTTGTTTGTTCAAAACTGCAGATTCCTCAACATCTCCACATACTGCGCGTTAATGGGTTCGAATCCTGGCCCGGCACTAAAGATTTCATTATGTATTATCAAGCTCTACCATGAGAACACCCATCTGCTGGTGGATAATAATTTCGATGTTTAATGTATTTTCATTCGTTGTCAACACTAACGATATTTGACATTTTTTACTCCCAGTGAGACACAGAACTATTTGCGAGATCAGTGTAAGTTCAAGATGTTATTCCGAGCTGCTGGTGGAGAAAAATTCGCTAGCTGACGTCTCTTTGTGTGTAGTCAACAACGATATGTGTTGAGCTCTATTCCCAGTCAGCACTGAACTCTTCGTCATATTAGTTCTAGTTCAAACATGCTCACATGTCGCTGCTGGTGCAACAAACCCATATTTAACGTTCGTTTTCTCTAGAATATAACAGCGATAGGTGCCGGGTTGGAGTCCTGGGAGGGAAAAAATTAATGTTTCGTCTCGTCATTTCAGTTAAAACATCTAGCTACTGCCGAGAAAATGCAATATTTCACAGTTGATTGTGCTTCGATATCTATCCGATTACGTTCTGGGTTCGAATCCCTGTCCAACACAAAGCTTTACCGCACGGCATTTCAAGTAAGTGACTTGTTAAGAAGCAATATTTAACATCTCTCGTAGTTCGTTAACAGGGACAATAGGTGCTGGGTAAGAATTCGCGTCCGTTAAAAATATTTGCGTTATGTAATTTAAAGTTGGTATTTGCTAATTGATACTGTCTAAAATCGAGATATATCACTCTCTGTGTGGTTCAAATGGCTCTGAGCACTATGGGACTTAACATCTGTGGTCATCAGTCTCCTAGAACTTAGAACTATTTAAACCTAACTAACCTAAGGACATCACACACATCCACGCCCGAGGCAGGATTCGAACCTGCGACCGTACTCTCTGTATGCCTAATCAGGAATGACTGTTAGTTTCCGTCAGTCACGAAATCTTTGCTTAGTCTGCATGACCTGGGTTTGAATCCATATGCAGAACGAGACGGTTCGTCGTGTCATTTGAAGTTCATACATATTCTCAACTAGTTGCTCGTGAATAACTTAAATTTTTAATGTCATTTTGTGTTAAATAATAAGTACGGTATGTTACTTTGAAGAGGAAATCATGAATACGACGAACTTACTACGTGCATTACCTATCTGACATAATAATGAGAGTGGTAACATTTCAGGTATGTCATTTATTGTAATAAATGTGAGCTTACAAGCCTTAAGGACAGTATTATCTGTGATAATTTGTTCCCTGATATTTGTAGTATCGTAGTATTACTTTACATCTTGAGTTATTGCGATAGAGAGTAGTGTTTTCTAGTGGTGACCTGTTGGAACCATTTTCAATAGTCAAACGTCTGTACCAAGGAGCGATTAGATGACCTGCTAGACAGCTGCGTTATGTGGGTTGCATGCGAATCAGGCAAAATGCAATTCAGGTGGTTCCGATACTTTTGAGCACGACTGTACATGTATCGATTAATGATATAAAAAAGAATTCTGTTGTTTCAAGACAAATGAGGCATTGGGTGCCTCACCTTTTACTGTTTGTGTTCTATGAAAGGCGGACGCGGACTTGCTGCGTTCCGCATCGGTATTTTATATTTTATGTGAAAATATTCAATAAATGTGCTAATTGTTATTTTTACAATCAGAAAACATGTGGTTTCTTGTAACTGATTACGAACAAACAGCATCTAGAGGACATTTTGAGGTTATGTATAAAGTATTTAACCACAATGGTCATCCATTGTAATTTAATATGAAAAGGTACGTAGCATCAAAAAAAAAAGTGTGTTAAAGATAAGTGTGCTTATTTTAGTGAATTAACCTTGATGATTTCCATCTCCTTATTTACTTGAATGATAATAATTTTGCGTTAGTTTATCACCAGAAATTACGATCACGCTCATGGGACGAACGCAGCATGAGGCAGAAGGAACATTATCGTTTTCCTATTATTTCTGAATCAACTTTTTTTTTAAATTGTGTAGTGTTGCATTTCTTTTAAAGTCTATAATTCTTTTGGTCCCTTAGTATTGTTCCGGGTATGACTACATCGTGACTATAAAAATGCACAGAAATGATAATGTTTCTTCCGAACGATCTCAAATAAAACACTTTGCTGCACTTATTCAGGTATTTAATGCTCAACGTATGTTATTATAATAGTGTCATCAATCCCTGATTCTGTTGCCTAGTGGCCCACCAAAATATTCACTTTTTCGACATTGTTAAAAAAAATAATAAAATGACAATTCTCTTTCTTTCGCCCCCCAAGAGCAACGCTACAATATGAGGTTGTGTTTCGAGCAGCGTTTGTAAATGTTATGAGTTTTACATATAACATATTAAAGACATTTTGTAAATATTGTTAAATCTTCAGTTAGAGAGTTCTATGGTGAGTGAAATTTGGTATATTTTTAAGAATAGTGTGAACGGTTAAGCCATACTTCGTCGTTCATGCACCATCTTCTACCTTGAAATGGAAGAAGGTCTTCTAACATGTGAGTTTGCAAATGAACTGAGATTCTTTAATGTCTTAACAATATTCTCTGTCCTGAAAATTGAAATTTGTGTTAGTTGGCAGCACCTTCTACTTAGAACGTTTTTAAAGTGTAAGTGTTTTTTGATAATACTTCTTCTGAATTTGATTTCACTTACTGATTATTGGTGTGTAACAGATTAATAATGTAATACAAAGGCTATTAAATACATTATTGACAACATTTTATCGATTGCAAATTTTTAAATTTGAACAGAATATTTTGTTCCTAGGTTCATGACCATTTTGTACGTAGAAGCAGTTTTTCACATTTGGAAAAAAACTTGCTTTTCCTTATTAAGTTTCGCAGCTTAAAAAAATGCTACACACATAAAGTGAATGCTATCATTTCAAAATGGAACAACAAAATATATTAAACTTCTATTACAGCACCGCTACGGTCGCAGGTTCGAATCCTGCCTCGAGCATGGTTGTGTGTGATGTCCTTAGGTTAGTTAGGTTTAAGTAGTTCTTAGTTCTAGGGGTCTGATGACCTCAAATTATTATTATTATTATTTTGCACAAATTTTTCTGTATAACTGGATAAGTGTGAAATGAATTTTACGTCATCCTGGGTATTATTTCCGTTCTCCTATTAATATCTGATATAAGGCAACGCCCGTGCATGACACGTCTTTGGTAGCCGTGAATCAATAACGTTAACGATGAAAGGAAATTACTGGCCGTCCGACATTTAGATCCTCAAGTGTTAGGACTAAAATATTTAGGGACGAATGTTATTAAAAAGGTACATCGTAAAAAGTTTCTAATTAAATAGTTTTGGAACGCTCTGTAATATCCTCTCTCTCTCTCTCTCTCTCTCTCTCTCTCTCTCTCTCTCTCTCTCTCTTTGTGTGTGTGTGTGTGTGTGTGTGTGTGTGTGTGTGTGTGTGTGTTTTTGTGTCTATGTGTGTCCTTTATCCTCTCTTTATGAATAAAAGCTTTGATTATGTAAGTTCTTGAAACCAGGTAAAAGTATGCAAGGAAGCAAATATCCAGGGAAGAGACTAAAACAGAACAGAGCATTCATGTGCCTAACTGATTACTGTACGATAAATGTATGCAAATTCCGCTCCTAAACACACTAAAACCTACAACCTAATAGTTCAGGACTGATTTTAGGAAATTCATAATATTTTAACAATTATCACACTCTCTCATCGTCAGAACATAAAATTCACTCCCTAAAATGTGGCGTACTGAAATACATACGTAACATGCCGATCTCTCGCTGGAGTAGAAAGTAATCTCTTAGAGGACAACGCCTTAACCGGAGATAAGTCAGTACCAATTCGTCCCGTTCCTGTGACCGGATGGAGGAACGCTATGGCTGAACCGTTGGTTTTACCTATCACAACTTATTTGCCATTACTTCCTGGGTCACTTTGGATAATGGGGATGAAATCATATTCCGTTCGGTAGTCACCGTGCCATCAAGGAATATTGCACCGATTATTTCGTGACTGGACACTGCACATCACTGTCACCCGTTGAGGGTGAAGAGACTTCTCAATCGCGATATGCGGATTCTCAGTCCCCGAAATGTGCCAATTTTGCTTATTGACGAACCCATCCAAATGAAAGTGGGCTTCTTCGCTAACATCCCATCATGCCCCGCGGCCAACCGTGCAGTTTGAACGTGCTATCGCAAACCGTTCAGAAGTTATGACGATTTTATTTCATATAGTTCAATAATTGTCATACCCCAGTAAGCAAACAACTGATCTTTCTTTTTACATTTCTTTTACAGCCAATTTTAATCTGAAGAAACACACAAAACACAAGAAGAAAGAAAAAGTTAACGTTAATAGAGTAGTACAGTGCGATATAAAGTGGAACATGGAGAGATACATAGTCCAACATTACACTCTCTGGAATCATATGCTCGGACTCAGTTTCTGCTTTGCCTGAAGGAAAATCCTTCATAACAACACAATCTGCGAAAATAACACGATCAAAGTATAATCTGAATCGTCTTCAGATAGTTCGGTCTCATCATCTGCAGACTCGTCAAGGACGTGGAAGATCATTTTCTCCAGAAGTCTCTCCTCTTCACTGCAGATTTTGAACACAAAATCTCACAAAAAGCACGAAGCAGGGAGAAATTGCACGTTGGTTAATGCCTAGGTAACAAGAAAAAGGTTTCAAAAACGTCGAATTTTTCGAGTGACGTTGCTAGTAAAATCAAGCAAAAACTATGAAGCCTGCAGACCCGACAGGAAGCGTAAATATACGTTTGGCACCGCAAAAAAATCATAACTCGCGTGACGTAATACTATCTCCGCCGCATATTCCCATTTCCCGCAAGTGCCGTAATATTACTTCAGCCGCACGCTAAGTGTTAAGCGGTTGGGAGTGTGGAAAATCGATTACAACGTTTTAAAATACGACAGGACCGACCAATGATGAACGTCTGGTTGGTCTCGTAACGAAAGCTGCAGCACAGAAGGAAGACTTTGCAGAAAACCTGAAGCTGAACAGGAAGAAAATAAAAAAGGAGCCAGCAGTAATGTCCTTCGGTTAAGACAAAAGTGGTTGATTATAATTCTGTCGGCGCTGCCAGCGGCGAAGGTCGCATACATACAGCTTAGTCACCATCTGGATACAATCTGCCATTCGTATAGGCGGAGAGACGTTAGTGCGTAAACGCTTTAAAGCCATTCAATGTACTTTCAGAATAATGTTATTGGCTTTTCCAATTTTCTATTTATTCTTATTTTTCTGTTCCTAACGGTTTACACTGAGAGCGTTTGGGCGTTTGGTGCCTAGTCATACGTTTGTGTACGGGACAATAGAACAGTCACTCTACAATGAACTGGACTCTGCAACGAAATTTGCTGGTAGACTTATGACAGCCACTATTACTTCACTTTACTTCCAGAACTAACATTTGAGGACAGAATTAACATACAGGCTTCCGTTACGTCCTGTCGTCTTGACAGAAGTGTCTGTATACCCTCGTTTCTGTGCATGTTGCAGAACCTTTCATAGAGAAAGAGAGCAAGAGAGAGAGAGAGAGAGAGAGAGAGAGAGAGAGA
This sequence comes from Schistocerca cancellata, assembly GCF_023864275.1. NCBI lineage: Eukaryota > Metazoa > Arthropoda > Insecta > Orthoptera > Acrididae > Schistocerca > Schistocerca cancellata. The sequence goes on along the minus strand of NC_064629.1, from coordinate 124,350,633 downwards.
GATAAAGAGAGATAGAGAAAGGGAGAGAGGGGGAGAGAGAGAGAGAGAGAGAGAGAGAGAGAGAGAGAGAGAGTTTTTGCAAAAGAATAAGATGCAAATGGTCCTTACACATTGGTTGTTTGACAGCCAAATAAGTGTATCACTGGTAGCATTTTTACACTTTACTTTGGGCTTTCCGTGGAGCAATTGCTGTTTAGCTGATATGATTTTTTAAAGTTTTTTGATATCATTAGTGTACCACAAAGGGAATCTGCTTTCTTTACAATTTGTACCGTATCCTTGGTCTTTTATTCTTGCGATGTTAAAGGCAGGGTCGAGTTAATAGAAGTCGTTTTCACTGCACTTCAGATCAGAGACTGTTTGTGGAGGCTACCACATACAAGGTCTTCATATTATTGGAGCCTGACTTGCGAAACTTAAAATTGTAGCCTAGACATATAAACTCTCTTAGTTTTTCAATTACTTGACCATCTATAACAATTTTGGCTCTTATGGGTCCCAATACTTGAAATGCCATCGCATTTGTTGTAGCTGTCGATGTTCTCATTCCGTACTTAGCGGCAATTTGACTTAGAGCTGCTCTTCAGCAAATAGCAGCGTATGAACCATTTATGAATTATGTCGTTAGCATAAACATTGAAAAGTGTGGGGGACAGTAAGCTGGCCTGTCTGACTCCTTGATTAATATCGGCAGATTCTCTCCGATTCCTTACAGTTCAAATCCTCCTTTTATTGTTTTTGTATTATAACTGAAGCGCAGTAATCAGATGTGCTAGAACTCTCATTTCTTTTTTGTGATTCCCTAGGCATTTTCCGTTTAATCTTCTCAAACGCCTTTCCATACTCGATAAAAACATAATAAGTTGGTATTCTAAATTCTCTTCATCTCTCAGTTGCTTGTGCCAAAGTCAGGATATGATCTACTACCTTTTCTAAAACCATGTTGTACGTCTAACATATGTGTTTCTGCATCTCTCGTTTATAATTTTAGCCTACAGTTTCAAACAGAAATTTAACAGGCTTATCCTCGGTAATTTGTGCATTGTGATTTACCGCCTTTGTAAACAGGCCATACCAAAGCTCCATTCCTTTCGTCCGGCACAAGTCCCATATCTTTTCCTCATCTACCAAATGCTCGTTTACAGTTGTGTCCCAAACCGAAGCAAGAGTCCAGTGCAGAGTAAAGCCTGGCCTAACAATATCTGTAAGTTTATTCCAAGGCGAAATTTTCATTTACATCCTATCAGGGCGCAGTTATACTGCACTTATTCTATGGTTTCACTTATTCAATGCTTTCAGAAGCAGCTCGGTTCCAGCGTCTGTTTCCAACGATATGAAAATTAGATTTTTTCAAAAAATTTGTTTATGAAACGCCGGACGTTTTTGCAAAGTACGAATTTCGTAATCAACATTTTTTTAAGACATGAAGAATGAAAAGAACTACGATTATTATGTACTAGTATTGTTTACATATGACCGCTGAAGATGCTTTGTCAATAACAGAATTATGTAAATGTTACAAGAATTTTAAAAGAGTAAAACGAATTAACGGAAAAAATTATAACAGTTGCAGCGGGAGACGGTCATCCACAAAAAAATGTACACAAAACTCACCGACGATATATTTTAAGACAGTGAGAATTTCTTTAAGTAACAGGCAGAAATAGATATGTCGAGCACTTAACGTTCTTCCCAGCTTCTTCCTCACTAACAGTAAATAAAACTGGGTTATTTCGGTAATTAATGACAACACAAGACATTTAAATGCGTGTTCTAACATCAGCTTGTCACTTGAATTGTTCAATCTGAAACAGTTCTTTTGCACGGGTTGTGTATTTATTATCGCCTCAGGCGCAGAATTTTTCTTTTTATTCTCCCATTTCCTCCTTTCCACACTTGTATTCTGTTTTTCAATCGTTGGTCGAAAATTTCTTTCACGTACAGAATGTTAGAATATTTACTAGCTCTATTTTCCACCTCTTTGCAAAGTTTGACGACAAAGATTACGTGGATCTGTCTTCGTTATTGGCTCTCATACCGGCTGTATTTCGCAAATTACAATGACAGTTGAGGACAAGTTTTTGTCCATTTGAGTCTCGCAATCGGACCTAAGAATGCTTTTTATTTGCCACGAAGCAGGCAATTGGAAACTAATAACATTTGAAACGGCGCACTCTGGGTGCTCTAAGGCGACGTTAAGTGGCTAGGGTTATTGGTCAATTACAGCGCGGAGGGCCCCCATCATCTTGCCAACCCTCCGGACTCTCAAGCATGTTGACAACCCTCGCGCTCACCCTTTCCCTGTCCACGTGGGGTGCACGTCCCTGTACCACAGACCACCCCCTCCACCTAAAACAAATACTATTTCTTTCGGTCACTTTACAGTCCGCTAAGAATCACACTTACCATCAGATGGGAGACTCACGTGACTGTACGGAACTACGAAGGACGATCGGGAAGTTATTGGCTTGACAAAGAAAACATAAGAGAATGAGATTCTCACTCTGCAGCGGAGTGTGCGCTGATATGAAACTTCCTGGCAAATTACAACTGTGTGCCGGACCGAGACTCGAACTCGGGACATTTCCAGAATGGAAACATCACCCAGGCTGTGGCTAAGCCATGTCTTCGCAATATCCGTTCATCTAGGTGTGCTAGTTCTGCAAGATTCGCAGGAGAGCTTCTGTAAAGTTTGGAAGGTAGGAGACGAGATACTGGCACAAGTAAAGCTGTGAGGAGGGGGCGTGAGTCGTGCTTGGGTAGCTCAGATGGTAAAGCACTTGCCCGCGATAGGCAAAGTTCCCGAGTTTGAGTCTCGGTCCGGCACACAGTTTTAATCTGCCAGGAAGTTTCAAAACATAAGAGATAATATTCTGTTCTTTTTTTTTAACCATAGTTACCTTTTAAACGAATACGTTTAGTACAACGAATTTCTAACACTGATTTTCTTGCTCGGGTAAGACACTGCACAAATAAATAACGAAAGAATGTCGACAAGAATCTATTTTGGGATTCATGTTTTGGTATCTCGGCATACAGCACCCCTGTTACAAACAATGACAGGGGCACCAGAAGTAACACGATGTGTGGCTTATGCGAATCTGCTTCTAATCGTGACAGGGCGATCTAGAGCACAGACGGGAGAGGGCGTAAAGACTACAATGGAAATACTGTACAAATAGTGTTTTAAAGGTAAACTAAAACTTGCTGCTAGCGAAATGGTCCATATACTGCTAAAGGGCGACTACTCATATGATGGAAAAATCTGCGATGAGGATCGGGCGAGAGACTGTCAGAGCCGGCCGTGGTAGCCGAGCGGTTCTAGGCGCTTCAGTTCGGAACCGCGCGACTGCTACGGTCGCAGGTTCGAATCCTGCCTAGGGCATGGATGTGTATGATGTCCTTAGGTTAGTTAGGTTTAAGTAGTTCTAAGTTCTAGGGGGCTGATGACCTCCGATGTTAAGTCCCATTGTGCTCAGAGCCATTTGAACCATTTGAGACTGTCAGAAGTATAGAAACATATAGGTGTTTAGGCTTCATGTAAGACGAAAAGTAAAGCTTCCTAGCCCAAACTTAAAATATCAGCACCAAAATGTTTACCAATGTCTTGAATATAGTACAAAATAGATTTCACTGCCTTTACGGCTAATTAGAATATATTAAGATTACATTCTCGCTGTCATTGTGAAACAGGTAACTAGTGTTGGAGCACTAAGAAGCAGTCACAATGAGCTCTTGCAACAACATACACGGCTCCACCGTGCGACCCCAGCAGATGCCCTCATAGTATTTTTAGGGGTATGGCCCACTGATTACATCGTAAGTTATGTAAGAGCAGCGTACCAGCTTTAGAGACTACTCAGAGAGCAGGTCCGTGACACTTCGGGACTTTTTACTGACAGGAAATTAGAAATTAAAAAAAAAATGGTGAGAGAGCCTCAAGAAGAATGGGATACCAGCGATACTGGAAGGCGTGTTTACGAAGTATTTTCTAACACCAAGGAAAGATTTCAGATGGACGACATCTATACATCCGGTCAAATGGTTCAAATGGCTCTGAGCACTATGGGACTTAACGTCTGAGGTCATCAGTCCCCTGGAAGTTAGAACTACCTAAACCTAACTAACCTAAGGACATCACACACACCCATCCTAGAGGCAGGATTCGAACCTGCGACCGTAGCGGTCGCGCCGTTCCGGACTGAAGCACCTAGAACCGCTCGTCCACACCGACCGGCCACATCCGGTCACAGACCATCATAAAGTGTGCGATACACAGCTGTACCTAAAAAAGAAAGATGATGCATGTCGAGTGACAATAGTATAAACGACATACTCAGGTATGGAATACTGGAATACTGTGTGATGTGTTGAACGGTCATGACACGAGTTAGAATTCTGTCTGCTAGGAAGACATGGAAATGTAATAGATGAAACTGACAGGACGTCGCAGAGAGAGTGGCACTTACAAGAAGGGGAGGAAGTACAACTGAGGATCAAAGAAACGAGGAGTGTTAACACGAAACGATCTAACACTAAGACGAAAACAACAATAACCACGGAATGATTGTTCACAGGAACAGAACTATAGGTGATGTCTGTAAAAGTACGAGGGGCACTAAATAAATAATGCAACACGTTTCTGCCGAAAAAATGGTTGGTTTTATTCAGGATTCCAGTACACCATATTATTCCTCACTATTTTGGCCACAAAACCCAATTTTTAAACATAATCTCCGTTCAGTGCGACAGCCTTAAGCCCCCTCACTGGGAGGGTCTGTACGCCCGCATGGTACTACTTTACTGGTCGACGTCGGAGGCAGTGTCTTGCTGCAGAAATAACCTCCCCACCATCTATATACTGATTTCCACAGAGTGCATCCTTCATTGAGCCAAACAGATGATAGCTGTTGTGTTGGCAGAAGAGCCAACACCGTGTTACTAGTAGAGGCCGAAATGCACGCGTTTTAGCTCACGCAGGCAGGCGTGAGGAGGGAAGAACTATACTGACGTGAGGTCTGGAACATGACAAGGAATGAGAATTTAGAAAGCGGACGTAATTAGTTTGATACTTAACTTTAATCTATTCATGATGAACGTCGCTCTTGACGGTACATGATTCACAATATTATCTGTTCAAAAGACATATAGTAACTGAATATGGCGCCTTCCTAGGTCGTAGCAAATGACGTAGCTAAAGGCTATGCTCAACTGTCGTCTCAGCAAATGAGAGCGTATGTAGACAGTGAACCATCGCTAGCAAAGTCGGCTGTACAACTGGGGCGAGTGCTAGGGAGTCTCTCTAGACTAGACCTGCCGTGTGGCGACGCTCGGTCTGCAATCACTGATAGTGGCGACACGCGGGTCCGACGTATACTAACGGACCGCAATACACGAAGGAAGCAGCGCTTATGAGTTGAAAAGAAAGGAGTGCCAGTGCAGGGTTGATCTAGGATTACATGTTTGTTGCGCTGATACCATGACGTGATGCTTAGATATGCAACAGTCGATAAGAAACTTTTCTCTCTTATAGGTCAGGATACTAAGGAGATGTAATATATTTATAGATGGGGTAAAAATAGCGCATCAGATTATCCGACAAATTTTATTGTGATTATTAGATAATATAGTTCGTGAATTTTTGTGTGTGAAGGAACTAGTGACAGGCGAAGTGCTTAACTGGAGTAATTCAGCGTGGTTGCTCTGGACGTTACGCATCTGATTCTGCTGATTCCCTGACGCACTTGAGATTAGAAATGTAATAAGTAATTAGAAAACATACGTAGTTGTTTTATTGAAACAGATCAGAAGCATATTATGTTGCAATTTCTGTAACAACAGAGGCAGTATTAAGAAATTGTAGAAAATTTTCATTTTTTCTGTTGCAGTTGGTGTTAATTGCCATAGCCACTAGACTGCAAACCTTAAATATACAGGCAAATAAATAATGGATTAAATAAATTTTACAGCTCTGTAACACCCTCAACAATCAAGATTTCAACGACTGTAGAAAATAAGCGTGTACTACTGTTTAAACCTCATTTGATATGAATCTTAAACCACGCAAAAAAATTCAATTTGGAAACATAAGCAATTGTTGGGAGCACTTCATAACGAAGGTCATAAAACCCGAGACTTGTGGAAGGGCGTATTATTGTGATGGAAGATAGCTCTCTTCTTTGCAAGGTGTGCAAGTCTAGCTCTAAAAGCAAACTTCCGTTTGTCCAGTATTGAAGCGCTTCCTGCCGATGACTGGGCCGTTGTGAGGGTGGTCTGTATGCAAATTGCCTTGATAGGCATTGCCATTATTTTCCCTTGAAATGGAACTGTTTCCGCTGTCTTTGGTATCCATCATCTATTTTTGTAATACTCTTCTTTCCTACCTTTTGTTTCGTGTATGTAGTGATGAATCAGTGTCCCATCTTATGTCATGAAACTAAAGGGATTCACGCTACTAAATACACTGCCTACAGTACGCTTGTCTGTCCTCAGGCGGAGGATTGCTGTGCAGTATGAGATCCTTACCAGATGGGACTGAAAGACGACATATAAACAGTTCAAAGAAGGGCAACTAGTTAATTATTATCGCGAAATAGAGGGGAGAGTGTCACCGATGTGATAAGCGAGTTGGGATGGGAATCATTAAAACAAAGGTGCTTTTCGCTGCAGCGAGATCTTTTCACGAAATTTTAATCTCCAATGTTCTCCCCCGAATACGAAGATATTTTGTTGACACTCGCCTAATTAGGGAGAAGTCACCATTGCAATAAAAGAAGAGAAATCAGAGCTCGCGCGGGAAGATTTAAGAGTTCGTTTATACCGCACGCTGTTAAGAGAGAGTGGAACGGCAGAGAAATAGTGTGAAAATGATTCGATGAATCCTCTGCCACTTGCTTAAGTGTAAATTGCAGAGTATTCGTGTGGATGTACGAATCGTTTAGTGCCTAACCTTTTTTTAGATTCCTTGTAGTCAAAACTTTTAAAAAGAAGAACTTCATTACATCTCGTAATTCAATTTTTGAAGATAATTTGCACACACTTGTTTTAACAGTTTCTAGAAACAAACATGTAAACGTCCGTCTCTGTAACTTCACAGTGTGGCATATAGAGATTCAAATTACTCCAATATCATAATATTCTGTGCACATTCTGTATGTCAGGCTGAGAACTTGTAGAAGATCTCACGTAAACACAAGTAATCAATACCTTTCTGTTCAAATGTGTATGAATTCCTAAGGGACCAAACTGTTGAGGTCATCGGTCCCTAGACTTACACACTACTTAAACTAACTCATACTAAGAACAAAACACACACCCATGCCCGAGGAAGGACTCGAACCTCCGGCGGGAGGAATTCCTTTGTAATGATAGTGATTTGCCTGAAATACTTGTTGTACGTTTCGGCAGACCTTAGTAACATTTAAAGGAATTTCAGATGGAATTAACTGAGTCGATTCATTCATCCGTGAAGACATTCATTCTTGATTGGATTGACCTAGACAGCTGTTTCAGCTAACCATAAGCCATGTACTCGACCGACGCACACCACCATTCGTCTGGGACTTATTTCACCAGATTAGGCAACATTAATTGCCACAATCATTCAAAATGTTTCCATAATGAGATTTTCACTCTGCAGCGGAGTGTGCGCTGATATGAAACTTCCTGGCAGATTAAAAATGTGTGGCCGACCGAGACTCGAACTTGGGACCTTTGCCTTTTGCGGGCAAGGGCTCTACCATCTTCTTTTTCATTTTTTTCTTGAAAATAAAAAATAAAACTTTTCACTTGAGGGGAAGACTTGAACCAAGGACCTCTCGCTCCACAGCTGCTTTTTTTATCTATTCATTTATTTACTTTTAATTTCTTTTTGTTTTTTTTATAATTTTTTTAAATTTTTTTAACAGTAAGGAACTGAAAACTAGTAAGTGCACTCGTTGGGTCGAGTTGGGGACGCACATAACTAAAACCATGCTAATAGATATAGAAAAAGGCATAAAGAAAGAGCAAAGTGCGGGGCGAAGGAAACCATGAAACAAAACTGAAGGGTGGAATCCTTACCACCATTAACCAGTGCTACATCTTGCACTGGATGATAAAACAAAAACTGCGAAGACCTTTTCGCACCGGGGACAAAAAGAGGAAATGGGGCAAATACCGCTACAGAGTGTGAGGGTTCACAACGAAACTCTCCATCTGCTGTATCATCCAGGTATGACTTCTTGTAATGATGAAAGTAGATCCCAAGTTGTGCCGTGTAGTGTTCTATCATCGTCTTGTAATCTTAGCTTCTCTTACCCGTGAGGGTCGTGGAACGCACTCCACAAAAAACTGGAAAAATATTGTCGATACTTTGGGTTACGGAGGATCTTGCAATGTCGTTCCTGCAAATAGTTCCAAAAGTCTAAAGTGTCCTTAGTGCCGTCTTGAAATAAATAATGCACTGCATGTCCACGAAGCCACGTCATTGCATTAGTTTTAGTGCGTGGGTAATACGTCTCATCCGGGAATAGGATAGTCTTGGGGTCAATATGATTCGGCGTTACCCGAAGGAAGTATGCTGACAATTGCCTCACTAAGTGCTACTCTGCCGTAGACTCACCACAGCTAATCCATCTGAGCCACCGAAGCACGACTCACGCCCGGTCCACACAGCTTTACTTCTGCCAGTATCTCATCTCCTACCTTCCAAACTTTACAGAAGCTCTCCTGCGACCTTGCAGAACTAGCACTCCTGAAAGAAAGGATACTGCGGAGACATGGCTTAGCCACAGCCTGGGGGATGTTTCCAGAATGTGATTTTCACTCTGCAGCGGAGTGTGCGCTGGTATGAAACTTCCTTTCTTTCAGGAGTGCTAGTTCTGCAAGGTTCGCAGGAGAGCTTCTGTAAAGTTTGGAAGGTAGGAGACGAGATACTGGCAGAAGTAAAGCTGTGAGGACCGGGCGTGAATCGTGCTTCGGTAGCTCAGAAGGTAGAGCACTTGCCCGCGAAAGGCAAAGGTCCCGAGTTCGAGTCTCGGTCGGGCACACAGTTTTAATCTGCCAGGAAGTTTCATTCAAATTGTTGCTTGTCTGTACTTCACTTTGCAATTAATGCCTTAGATACAGTTGGCAAGACGAGTTCAAAATGGTTCAAATGGCTCTGAGCACTATGCGATTTAACTTCTGAGGTCATCAGTCGCCTAGAACTTAGAACTAATTAAACCTAACTAACCTAAGGACATCACACACATCCATGCCCGAGGCAGGATTCGAACCTGCGACCGTAGCGATCGCTCGGTTCCAGACTGTAGCGCCTAGAACCGCACGGCCACTCCGGCCGGCAGGCAAGACAAGTCTTCGTGGTTGGTAAGACTGCGCAACGGCTACCTCCCAGTGTTAATAAACGAGCTGCTGATTATTACGTTGGCGTGAAGTGGCTCCGGGATGGATTTTGTTGGCGTTTAGCTCTAGTCGTGGTGATGACGACCACAGAAACCGAATACTTACGAAATTCGACTTTATGTCGTTGTGTGATATGCTTTACTGCGACTCAAAAGGCGTAATGATTACTCGGAAACCGCGCAGAGAGATCCAGCGAAAATGCTGGACAAGATAGTATTTCACCAGTACGAAGACAAGCAGTAGAAACTTACTTCGTGTGCGGGCGGGCATTATCTTGCTGAAATATAAGCCCATGATGGCTTGCCATGATGGGCAACAAAACTGGGCGCTGAATATCGTCGACGTAGCGCTATGCTGTAAGGCTGCCGCAGATGACAAGCAAAGGGGTGCTGCTATGAAAAGCAATGGTAACCCAGAGCATCACTTCAGGTTATCGGACCGTATGCCAGCAAACAATTTGTTCAAGTTCCTTTAGAGTTGGAAAGTCAGTTGAAGAAAAGCTTCCAAGATTTCGAAAGCATTTCAATCGTTACACAGTTTGTGAAATCGCCGTTTATAGAGGCTAATGCTGAAGTGTTCACTACTTGTGTCACAGAGTATTTTGATTTGCAAAAAGACAATACTGCAGTGGAGTGGAACTGACTTTCAAAATGATTTTTTTAAATCGCTTCCTTCAAGGTCCGAAAATGTTTGGCCTCTTGTTCCTAAAGAAAAATACCCAATTTTGGTCCAGGAATTTCTCAAAATGAAAGTAATGTTCAGCTAGCTATATCTGAGTAAGGTTTCTTTTCCCAATAAGAAGTTTATAAGAAACATGTAAGGAAACATATTGATTGATTAACACTTATACAACTGTATTCGAATAGCAGCTACTGTCTACTCTCCCAAAATTGAAGAACGTGTTGATGACAAAAAAGACTGTTATCCTTCTTAAGCTAATAAGTCTCACAAAAAAATCTGTTCTTTCATTTGTAATTGATTACTAACTACACTTCAATTAAAATTCGTTTCATGTTTATCAGAAATATATGTTTATAGACAATAAACAGATATAAGATATTTTTGTAAGTTCTTATTTATGTCCTAATTTCTTTTGATAACTCACAGTAGGGTTTGAAATCGGTACAGTAGCAAACTAGCACTGGCAAAAAGGGCACTCCTGGCCAAGAGAAGTCTGCTAGTATCAAACACAGGCCTTAATTCGAGAAAGAAATTTCTGAGAATGTGCGTTTGGAGCACAACATTGTACGGTAGTAAAACATGAACTGTGGGAAAACCGGAAAAGAAGAGGATCGAAGCATTTGAGATACGGTGCTACGAAAGAATTTTGAAAATTAGGTGGACTGGTAATGTAAGGAATGAGGAGGTTATCCGCAGAATTGGCGAGGAAAGGAATATATGAAAAACACTGATTAGAAGAAGGCACAGGAAGGTCGGACATCCGTTAAGATATTACAGAATATCTTCCACGGTGCTAGACGGAGCTGTAGAGGGTAAAAACTGCAAAGGAAGACAGAGATTGGAATGCATCCAGCAAATAACTGAGGACGTAGGTTGCAAGTGCTAGTCTAAGATGAAGAGGTTGTTGCCACACGAAAGGAATTCGTGGTGGGGCACACAAAGCCAGTCAGAAGATCGTGTTTTCTAATGTTCTTGTTTTGTAATTTCTCTCATTAGCAATGTATGAAATATACAGCGATAGTAATGACAGTAGGAGAAGAGGTATTGGCGGAGTAAAGTTGCGACGAAGTATCCTGATTCGTTCTTGGGTAGCTCAGTCGGTAGAGCACTTGCCCGCGGCACACATAGTTCCCGAGTTCGAGTCTCGGTCCGGCACACCGTTTTTAATCTGCCAGGAAGTTTCTTACCAGCGCACACTCCATTCCAGAGCGAAACTTTCATTCTGAATACAGTGATATTCTCCGCCATAACGATCTGCTTCTTGTGGAAGCCACTTACGTCAGTGGATTTCCCCATTTGTGACCCGTATCGTCACCTTCGATTCCCCGTTTGTCTCTGATCCGTTTTCCGCTTATAGACATTCGTTACAGCATCACGTGGCCGCCACCAGTCGGTATTCCGTCTCATGGTGGTAAGATACCCTATATACAGAGAGAGAGAGAGAGAGAGAGAGAGAGAGAGAGAGAGAGAGAGAGAGAGAATCCACACATGAGACCGCACGTGATTGGCTGAGCAGCTGCGACGCGATGTTACGTGCGTAGGAATCTCTCGATTCGTACGTCCGTAATGCTTTTCCGGTGTTAGAACATCGTTTTCAAGACTTGTGAAAGTCGGTGTTGTAGTTTACTTATTTTCGGATCTGCTATACACTCTGTATGTTTTGTATTTTTATGAGACAGCAGTTTGTATAGATTTTACGGCACTAAGTGTAAATATGAGCTACCATCTAAGAAGATGACCTTATGGACCGGCGCCCCTGATTTTCTTTATACTTACAGGATTTGAAAGTCAGTGCCCAGACATCAATTTCCTAAAGGAGTACGACAAAATTCTAAAGAAGAAAACATTTCGTGAGAATTCGTTTAGAGGACGGTAGCTGTGTGTGCAGGATGAAAGACTGGTAAGGGATAAATCTCTGGTTAAAAATGTCGTTATCAGTAACTTTCTTTCTTACTTTTATTTAAATTCCAAATTTATTACCAAATGGATTTGTTAGTAAATTGCCGCACGGGGTAGCCGCGCGGTCTAGGTCGCCTTGTCCGTGCTGCTCCAACCGTCGGAGGTTCGAGTCCTCCCTCGGGCATGGGTGTGTGTGTGTGTGTGTGTGTGTGTGTGTGTGTGTGTGTGTGTGTTTTGTCCATAGCGTAAGTTAGTTTATGTTAGATTAAGTAGTGTGTAGGCTTAGGGACCGATGACCTCAGCAGTTTGGTCCCATAAGTCCTTACCACGAATTTCCAAATTGTTAGTAAATAGGCATTGAATCATGAGTCAAATTATTGTTGGTACCCCTGAACAAGTTTCAAAGCAAAAACATGTGGGTGCTTAAATAGTTTTCACATTCACTGTATAAACTCTGTGTACTGCAAGCGTAAATAGCTCTAGAGAGATATATTATTGGCTTAGTGAATAATTCAAAAAAAATTTTACTGCAGTATTTTTTACAATTTATATTGTGTTGGCAGAAGAGCCAACACCGTGTTGCTACAGGAGGCCGAAATGCACGCTTTTAAGCTCACGCAGGCTGGCGTGAGGTCTGGAAAATGACAATGTAATTAATATAGCCAGTAAGGTACGTTGCTGCTGGAATACTTAACTTTAATCCATATTTGGTGTACATCTCTCTTGACTGTACAGGTTTCACAATCTCAATATTAACTGGTAATGGCGCCTTGCTAGGTCGTAGCAAATGATGTAGCTGAAGGCTATGCTAACTATCGTCTCGCAAATGAGAGCGTAGTTGTCAGTGTAGCATCGCTAGCAAAGTCGGCTGTACAACTGGGGCTAGTGCTAGGACGTCTCACTAGACCTGCCGTGTGGCGGCGCTCGGTCTGCAATCACTGACAATGGCGACACGCGGGTCCGACGTATACTAGCGGACCGCGGCCGATTTAAAGGCTACCACCTAGCAAGTGTGGTGTCTGGCGGTGACACCACAATTTAATCTTGCATTTTTGTCTCAGTGACATTAGTATAACAGCAGACTTTGCACCTCGCTATCGTCCGTTCGGGCGTTATGCCACATTTTGGATATAGGTTGTCAGGTGAAGTTAATTGCACCACATGACGTAAAATCTTTCTATTTATCATACCACTTGATATGTTTCAAACATGTGAATTCGACACTTATTATGTCTAGTATTTTAAAGTAACAGTCGAAGTACACACACCTATTTCAATTAAATCTTCGCGTCGGGGTGACACTGTCTTACACTGACTCGCATTCAAGGCGCACCGCGATCATCATCCTTCGCATAAAGCATTTCGAGCTCATAGAGTATCAACGCTGTTCATAGGAATAATACACGCTAAAAACATTATGGGCTCCAAAAGTGAGAATCACTGTCTATCCAGTCATCATCTGAAACATATAACTGTCGACGTGCTTAAGTAAAGGAAGCAGAAAAGTTTCCAACGGTTAGGCATATAAAAACTCATTTAAACGATAAAGAAACAAGACATGCGAAAATGACAGTTTTGGGCTACACAATGCGAAATTTAGTGTTAGCCTTGTTTTAGAGTCAAAACATGAATGCGAACACAGCAGTTGTGTAATATCGGCCCTATGCTTTGCACTATGTGGCATTTTTGCTGCGATGCTTTGCAAAATGTATCTAATTTACTTGGCGCTTATTGTCAGCGTAACCAGTAATTTTGCTTGACAGGAAGCATTAAACCTAGCCACAAGTGTGGGAATGAGCTGTTAAAGTTGGAAAATAGTTCGTCAGCGGAAATAGTTCTGGGTCAAAACCATTTCGTTTAGAAAATTAAACCATTCTACCAACAATAGGAGGGAAAACTCAGAAGCCGGCCGCGGTGGTCTAGCGGTTCTAGGCGCTCAGTCCGGAACCACGCGACTGCTACGGTCGCAGGTGCGAATCCTGCCTCGGGCATGGATGTGTGTGATGTCCTTAGGTTAGTTAGGTTTAAGTAGTTCTAAGTTCTAGGGGACTGATGACCACAGATGTTAAGTCCCATAGTGCTCAGAGCCATTTGAACCATTTTGAAAACTCAGAAGATGGAGAAATTTAAATATCCGGGAGGATGAATAGAAATTTCGCTGACAGAAAAGGACAAAGGGAACACGAATAAGCAAAATGAATTTAGCACAAAAACTAACTATCAACATCTACAATAAGAAAAATATTTAGATCAATGTGAAATTGAGACACTATCAGGCAGTGATCCGACTTGAAGTCTTATACGCAGCAGAAACTCTAAACCTAGTGAGTACTTAAGAGACTATAATTGGTGGAACAAAAGATTTTCAGGAGCATACTGGGACCTCGAAGAACAGAAGATGCTCAGTTTAGAAAAAGAGCGAACCAAGAGCTGTACACCAAGATAATCTGGGACATCATCGCGAAGAGAAGGAGCGTGATCTCCGGACATATCCTTAGAATGGACCAGGGGAGATTAAAACAGTAAACAACAAAGTTTATGGTGAACAAGAGAACTCAATAAATACAAAGGGACGTGGAAGAAATAAGAGTACAAAATGTTCAAATGTTCAATTCCTAAGGTACCAAACTGCTGAGGTCATCGGTCCCTAGATGTACACACTACTTAAATTAACTTACGCTAATAACAACACACACACCGAACCTCCAGCGGGAGAGGTCGCAATCCGTGACATGGCGCCTCAAACCGTACGGCCACGCATGGCGGCATAAGCGTACAGGAACTGGAGATATACAACAGGCTTTTCTAAATAAAAAGTTCAGGATTTCACAGGTTTAGAGGACGGAGCTAGACCCTTAACAAAACCATCGTGGACAGAAGAACGAAGAAGGATGTGAAGTATGAGAATGAAGGGATACTGGACGAGGAGAAAGACCAGAAGAAACGAAGCTGACGGGAATTAACGTGCTCCTTAGACGGTCAAAACAAAAAGAAAAAGAATAAGAGAAGGAAGGATGAGGAGGAGGAGGAAGTCAATGTAGATAATACCCTCAGTTACTAAGCATTATCGGTAACGTAGTGTTAAGGCCGATTTGCTCTCGACAGAGCATCAGTTTCAAACACTACCACATCTATTAACAGAATCTTCCGTCGGTTCTTGGTAGAACAACATTATAATAAATGAAAAGCACCAGTTTGCTTTCGTTCTACAATATTGTAGAACAAAAGCAAACTGGTGCTTGTCATTTACTACCACATCTACTTTAAATGCCTCACCCTCATCACCAAATTAAAGGAACGGAACTTCAAAGTCAAACATGATGAGTATTCTTGTAGACGACTGCTTTAATAGAGTTTTCTGTGCGATTAAGGGGAGGTTTACTATCGTTTGGTTCAAAATATCGATTTTTTAAATTGCATTGTTGGATCCATAAAAGTGTTTAGAATCCACCCCTGAAACGGTTTTTCCGAATGCGGAACGGAAATGTTTGTTATTCGCGGTTGAACAAAAAATGCACCTGCCTGAAATCGGCCTTTTTCACGCTCCAGTCTCTTTCGGGAATTTCGACTTTGTAGCCGCAAAAAATTATTCTAAGGGTATGTGCTTGCTCATGACTAAAATTGACTGGAGCGATCGCTAGATGGCGCTGCGTGTCTACTTCATGTACCGACCGTCGGTAACTATTGCGACATAGATTCCTACTTAAGATTCGCATCTTGGATCCAATTAGTCTGTGTTCCTGGCGTGTAAACAAGCACACGTGTGACAAGTGCGACGAAAATGCTGCGAAAACCCGGGAGAGACCGTCACTCGATGGAGAGGCCATGGAAATTCAAAGGGAACCAGCACACGGTTGAGCACGAGATTACGTTCGCGAGCACATCCGCGAAAAAGCTGAAATTCACTGACTACGATGACATCGAGATTGATCCTGGATTTTCCTACGTGATGCTGGACTTTTTGACAGTCTTCAACTTTTTATCAACAATATTAAAGACCTGCAACGGTGACGTCAAATTCACGCGGACCAGTGAACGAGGCCTTGGTTCCAACTGACTATACGATGCAAGTGTCCCGTACGTCATATCAAATCATACGGTGAACCAGTTGTATGAAATTAATCGTCGCCTTACGTTCGTTATGCGTCTGTTAGGACAAGGTATGCGCGGCGTGAACTTATTTTGTGGGCTCATGTATGTGTCAGTTGGCTTCTCTACTACTCTCTACTACAATTGCCTGGAAAATGTGTACGTTGCTGCGAAGGCTGTACTTGAGGTCGTTCGGACGAGAGCAGTATCTGAGGAAGTTGAACTAAACTGACAGACGGGTCAGGAACCAACGCATTCATCAGTCTCAGGCGATGGATCATGGAAGAAGCGCGGCTTTTCATCCCGCGAAGTATGAAAAAAGGTACGAGTCTCATGAAGAACAATGCAGTGCGAATCATTCCGGAAGCGCGGGCAAAATGGAGGTCGACGCCGTGACGGGAAGAGTTATTCGGCGTGAAGTAAAAGTACTATATTGGGGAGGGCGAGACAAAAACTTTCAAAGGCCTCGTTGATTTGAACCCGTGCCCAGATGTGATCATCGATAAGAAAGGATACGTAGGATACGCAAAGAAAAGAATTGGCACGCGGCTTACAAATGCGAAGAAACAAAACAAAGGCATCTGAGGAAAAGGACAATGGAAGCTTACTGATAAAGTGATCAAGGAGCTTACGACGTACTACGGCTTGGCAATGGGACGGCATTCCAATTCGGTGGAACAGATGGAGAAGGCAATTTGCAATTTGGGCAACGTACTTCCTGAAGTGTTCAACAGATGACCACCCACAACACCAAAATTGTCCGGCTGGGGAAACTAGTTGGTGCAAGTGGCGCATTGCAGAGGCTAACGGACAAATGGCTCTGAGCACTATGGGACTTAACATCTGAGGTCATCAGTCCCCCAGAACTTAGAACTACTTAAACCTAACTAACCTAAGGACGTCACACACATCCATGCCCGAGGCAGGATTCGAACCTGCGACCGTAGCGGTCGCACAGTTCCAGACTGAAGCTTCTAGAATCGCTCGGCCACACCGGCCGGCGCTACCGGACATCTGGACGATCATCAACACGACCAGCCGCTCTCCAAAGAAGTTCAAAATATGATTCATCCGATCTACGAGGCCCTTTCGGAGGACGAGTTATTGTACCGGTGCTTGGGAGGAAACACACAAAATTCAAATGAAAGTTTGAACGCGTGTGTTTGGAAGTTAGCCCCAAAGCATTTGCATTTGGTGCGAGGACTGTGGAGATTGCGACTTTCCTGGGAGTGAGCAGCTTCAACGAAGGGTATTCAGCAATTCTGAAGACAATGACAACGATGGAAGTAACCCTGGGACTCTATTCGACGCAGTTCACCAAGCATTCGGACGACCACCAGATTCAAGCGGCCGAAAACCGCTTGTCACCGGCCGTACAACCGGCTCTGGAGCAGCGCAGGATGGCCCAGATCGAGCAGAACGACCTCTATGTGGAAGAGGAAGGACTAGTTCATGGACCCGGAATAGTAGATTGAACGTACGTTGCATAATATTGCATTTATATGTAGTCAAAACTTCAAACGCGTTTTTCTCGAAATGTCTTTTTTTTATCGCGCGGTATGGTAACTTCAAATCTACGAAACCGATTGGCATAATTCTTTGTTCCGACGAAGCTAAGTAAATTGTCTAGGAGGTGTACCACTTTTATTCCGATCCATCAACTATAAATGTTTTTACTTGGCCAACGAAGTCGAAATATCGATGAAAAAACCCTATTTTTTTCAAATGGCCGCCATTTTGTTTCCTCTGATCCAAATAACTTAAGCGAGGTACAGCTCCTAAAGAATCTTATATACATCGTTAACGTCAACTCAGTTTTGATTTCAGACGAGCCGGCTGACCTGTGACATACCGCACGAGGAGGTCTACATCGAAATTCTGTTTCGTTCCGACGGCACTTTCGCCTTTGCTCTTCATCATTTCCGGTCAAACAAAATTTCAGTTTGTAGAGGCACTATCAATAAACATTTTGACCAAATTTGACATTGATATCTATAACACATCCCGAGAAAAAAATTCTCAAAGAACATGTTTTTTTTTCGGGCCAAAGACAGTAAACCTCCCCTTAACTGATTGCGCCTGCTTGTGACTTACTACGACAAAAATGAAAAACAGTAAGGTAAAGTAAGCTGCCTGAAACCCGAAAATTATCGGGAAATATAAGGACTGTTTTCTTGCCATAGTTCATGATGGAAGACGGATGACCGGCTTCGAAAAAGGTAGAGTCGCTTTCATCAGTTGCCAGGGTTTGGCAAGGTAAAGGGATTATTTCCATTGATTGCGTTTTCATCTACTGGCAAGGTTTTTGCTTTTTTAAGGATGTAAAAGGATTTATTTAGATTGATTACCTTGCGAAGGATAAAACAATAATTGTCGGATTCAACGTAAGAGTCCTACACTATAAAAAAATACTAAGAAAGGGCCTGAATGTAAAAAATAAAAATGCTTCATCAGAGTAATACAATGGTTCCTGAGTTTACAAATGAAACCGGAGTAACTGGAAGCTCACAGTTTCTAGATTGGTGCTCTCTGATAGCCACTCATTATCGACATGTATAGTAATTTGTGTAGATCGTTTTGGGTCCACTAAGTGGCTATGGACACATAGATGAGTAATATGCCTGTCTTCCAGAATCGCAGTTCAAAAAAATGGCTCTGAGTACTATGGGACTTAACATCTATGGTCATCAGTCCCCTAGAACTTAGAACTACTTAAACCTAACTAACCTAAGGACAGCACACAACACCCAGCCATCACGAGGCAGAGAAAATCCCTGACCCCGCCGGGAATCGAACCCGGAAACCCGGGCGCGGGAAGCGAGAACGCTACCGCACGACCACGAGATGCGGGCAATCGCAGTTCGCCTATGTAATCTACACATTTAAATAACCTCGGATAAAATACATTGCTCTAAAAGGGGATTACGTCGAAACAGCTTTCACATCTAAAGGGAGCACTTTTCACCTTTCCCTCGTAGCTATGTGAGGTATGTGTACAAGTGTCCTATCGCAACGCGTTATTTGTGCTGTCCAACGGTAAGGCCTTTTTGCATGTTAGTGAATAGGATAAAATGTGACTCGACTGTGTGCATCAAATTAATTGTAAGTGGGATTTGGTGTGAGTAACACGTTCTGGGCGGATAGACGGCGAGTGAGACTGAAGGCGGCGCACGATCACTGAAATACTCAGCGCCTGTCTACAGGACAAAGCCGTCCTCGCCGTACGGCGCCCTTCATAACCGTCTGCAGTGTGCTGGCCAGCGTCCAGAGAGGGGCGCAGTACCCCAGCCATCAATACCGCATGTTCTCATGCCTTCCCACTGCGTTAGTGGTGGTCATCGGTAAGACGTTAATCTGTTTCTTTCCGTTATGGGCATTAACAATGATCGTTTTCTCTGAGGGAAGTGGTGCATTTCTTGCAACAGTGAACATGTTTTTAGGAGCAGTGAAGTTTAGATCCCAGGTCCAGCTCTTCTGACTATGGTATTTTGAGTTTACTTAAATGAGATTAGGCGAGAAACTGCGCACGATGGGTACCACGCTTTTGACAATGTTGACCAAAAAGAATGTGACAGTGAAATTTTAGAAATGTGTAAAAAGATTCCAACGGTTTTTTGTGCTGATTTTTTTTTACTGTGGATGGTGCCCGGCACATGGAACACTAAATTAAAAAACTATTATTTCGACAATGTCACGGTTCATTTCTTCTCGTAGGTTTTCTACATTACTTAAAATTTTTTTAATGAATGAACTTTTTACTCTGCAACGGAGTTTGCCCCGATATGAAGCTTCCTGGCAGAATAAAACTGTGTGGCGAACAGAGACTCGAACTCCAGACCTTTGCCTTTCTCTGGCAAGTACTTTACCATCTGAGTTAACCAAGCACGACTCACGTCCCGTCGGGTCGGGTCGTGAGTCGTGGCTGGGTAACTCAGTCGGTAGAGCTCTCCGCGAAAGGCAAAGGTCCCGAGTTCGAGTGTCGACCGCCGGCCGTTGTGGACAAGCGGTTCTAGGCGCTACAGTCTGGAACCGCGCGACCGCTGCGGTCGCAGGTTCGAATCCTGCCTCGGGCATGGATGTGTGTGATGTCAAAAATGGTTCAAATGGCTCTGAGCACTATGGGACTCAACATCTTAGGTCATAAGTCCCCTAGAGCTTAGAACTACTTAAACCTAACTAACCTAAGGACATCACACACACCCATGCCCGAGGCAGGATTCGAACCTGCGACCGTAGCAGTCCCGCGGTTCCGGACTGCAGCGCCAGAACCGCTAGACCACCGCGGCCGGCGTGTGATGTCCTTAGGTTAGTTAGGTTTAAGTAGTTCTAAGTTCTAAGGGACTGATGACCTCAGAAGTTAAGTCCCATAGTGCTCAGAGCCATTTGAACCATTTTTTCGAGTGTCGATCCGTCTCACAGTTTTAATCTGCCAGGCAGTTTCAATTTTCTAATAATATTGCATCTCTATATTTACCAGCAACGTCTGCGAACACTCTCAGAGAGCTGAAAACGTTGTCTGCCATAAAATTTGCATGTATCATGAACAGTAACGGACTAGCAGCACTTCCACGAGATACTACAGACACTACTTTCATTTATGGAGATGTCTTCGCGATTACGAAAGACGTCATAAGTTACTTTTGGCTCGTAGTCTTCGTTCTGCCAACGGCCTTGCCGCAGTAGTAACATCGGTGCCCGTCAGATCAGCGAAGTTAAGCGCTGTCGGGCTTGACTAGCACTTGGATGGGTCACCATCTATGTCTGCCGACCACTGTTGGCAACAGGAGTGCAGTCAGATCTTGTGAGGCCAATTGAGGAGTTATCTGACTGAGAAGTAGCGGCTCTGTCAACATCCAGTGACGCCTATCAGTTGAGGATGACATGGCGGGCGGTCGGTAACGTTGAGCCTTCCGAGCCAAGGCCTAAGGCCTGTTCCTGCAGAGAGAGAGAGAGAGAGAGAGAGAGGGAGAGAGAGTGAGAGAGAGAGAGAGAGAGAGAGAGAGAGTCTTCGTTCCAGTCGTCTAGACGTTGCAGTATTCCATCAACACATACAGGATGAGCCAAAAACATTATGACCATTGCCCACCGAGAGGCTAAATTCGCCTGGTGGCGTTGCAGGTAAGAGACGCGATAAGAAAAGTACATAAGCGGAGCAGAGGCGAATGGCGAATCAAAAAATGGTTCAAATGGCTCTGAGCACTATGGGACTTAACATCTGAGGATATCAGTCCCCTAGAACTTAGAACTACCTAAACCTAACTAACCTAAGGACATCACACACATCCATGCCCGAGGCAGGATTCGAACCTGCGACCGTAGCGGCCGCGCGGTTCCAGACTGTAGAGCCTAGAACCGCTCGGCCACCCCGGCCGGCAAACGTCTTTCTTTCAATGATGTCCAGCCCAAATCATGTATCATTTCTGTGACACTGTCTCCCATATTTCGCGATAATGCAAAACATGCTGCCCTTTTTTGAACTTTTTCGATGTACTCGATCAGTCCTATTTGGCAAGGATCCCACACAGCGCAGCAGTATTCTAAAAGAGGACGGACAAGGGTAGTATAGGCAGTCTCCTTAGTAGATCTGTTACATTTCCTAAGTGTCCTGCCATTAAAACGCAGTCTTTGGTTAGCCTTTCCCAAAACATTTTCTATGTGTTCCTTGCAATTTAAGGTGTTCGTTATCGTAATACCTAGGTATTTAGTTGAATTTACGGCTTTTAGATTAGACTGATTTATCGTGTAACCGACGTTTCACGAATTCCTTTTAGCACTCATGTGGATGACATCACACTTTTCGTTATTTATGGTCTAGTGCCACTTTTTGCACCATTCAGATACCTTTTCTAAATCGTTCTGCAATTTCTTTGATCTTCTGATGACTTTATTAGTCGATAAACGACAGCGTCATCTGCAAACAACCGAAGACAGCTGCTCAGATTGTCTCCCAAATCGTTTATATAGATAAGGAACAGCAAAGGTCCTATAACATTACCTTGGGGAACACCAGAAATCACTTCTGTTTTACTCGATGGCTTTCCGTCAGTTACTACGAACTGTGACCTCTCTGACAGGAAATCACAATCCCTAAGAGTTCCTCCCTTGTTCACCCAATGGCATCGTCAATGACTTTTGAAGTGCGCATGAGCTCATCGAGATTGAACCGTGTATCAATGGAAACGTGTCACATGTTCAGATGAATCACGATCTTGTTACACCAGGTATACGGTCGTGTCCGGATAAGTCTTCGATCACGTGAATGTCTGGTCTAAACATACAATGCATCACGGACACAGGTAGTTGGCGGCAGGATTCCTGCATCTGCTCTTCCGACGCTCATTTCCTGAGTATGGTACTAGTATTATAACATTATCGAAAGCAGAAATTGCCGGCCGGTGTGGCCGTCCGGTTCTAGGCGCTTCAGCCTGGAACCGCGTGACCGCCACGGTCGCAGGTTCGAATCCTGCCTCGGGCATGGATGTGTGTGATGTCCTTAGGTTAGTTACGTTTAAGTATTTCTAGGTTCTAGGGGACTGATGACCACAGATGTTAAGTCCCATAGTGCTCAGAGCCATTTGAACCATTTGAAAGCAGAAATTGTCTTGCGATCTTCTTCGGCGAGCATATTTGCTTAAATTTACCCCGTTACTTCTTTTTAATTTCACCATCGAGAGCACAAGTCTTGTACAACATTGCAACAATGTCTTCGTCTGAGTAATTGTGCCAGAAAAATAAGTGTGGGGCGGATGGCTACATTTCCATGCAGAACCAAAGAAGAGTAACTAAGTCTTTGTTGGAGTAAGCGGTCAGTGTTTGGAGTTCAGAACAAATGGAGAGCATAGGTGGCGGAAGGGCCGGAAGCCGGCAAGCAGGCGGCGTCTTGCAATCGATATCCTCTCGCCGCCCTCGCCTCTGAGCTCCGCGCAACGTGCAGCCCGTTGTTTGTTGATCCCATCCGAGTCTAAATATTGTGGGCCACTGTGTATTTCCTGGGACACAAAATAACTTAGCGGCAAAGCTAAAGCGCGCCCTCTATCGACTGTCCCTAACAATCGTTTCGAGAGACAACTGCTGACAACGGAAACGCTCAGCACTGCCAAACTGAACGGAACCGTGTCGTTTGATTGTTATGTACAAATATAGTTTCTTGCAGGCGATCGTCAAAAATAAAAATGTTTTGAGATATCTTAAAAGTCACGTAACAAAATACAAAACAGTACCGAGTTACGGTACAATTGTAGATTACCCTCTTACACATCCACCAGTAAACTTCCGAGTCTGTGAAGAATCGATCTCCAATGTATAAAACTGCTGCTTCACACTTATAATTACGTTTCACATGAATTTTAATGTGTTAAGTACACTACTGGCCATTACATTTGCTACGCCAAGAAGAAATGCAGATGATAAACGGGTATTCATTGGACAAATATATTATACTACAACTGACATGTGATTATATTTTCACACAATGTGGGTGCATAGATCCTGAGAAATCAATACCCAGAACAGCCACCTCCGGCCGTTCAAAAATGGTTCAAATGGCTCGGAGCACTATGGGACTTAACATCTGAGGTCATCAGTCCCCTAAAACTTAGAACTACTTAAACCTAGCTAACCTAAGGACATCACACACGTCCATGCCCGAGGCAGGATTCGAACCTGCGACCGTAGCAGTCAAGCGGTTCCGGACTGAAGCGCCTAGAACCGCTCGGCAACCACGGCCGGCCCACCTCTGGCCGTAATGACGGCCTTGATACGCCTGAGCATTGAGTCAAACAGAGCTTGGATGGTGTGTACAGGTACAGCTGCCCATGCAGCTTCAACACGATACCACAGTTCATTAAGAGTAGTGACTGGCGTATTGTGACGAGCCAGTTGCTCGGCCACCATTGACCAGATGTTTTCAATTGGTGAGAGACTGGAGAATGTGCTGGCCAGGGCAGCAGTCGAACATTTTCTGTATCCAGAAAGGCCCATACAGGACCTGCATTATCCTACTGAAATGTAGGGTTTCGCAGGGATCGAATGAAGGGTAGAGCCACGGGTTGTAACACATCTGAAATGTAACGTCCACTGTTCAAAGTGCCGCCAATGCGAACAAGAGGAGACCGAGACGTGTAACCAATGGCACCCCATACCATCACGCCGGGTGATACGCCAATATGGCGATGACGAATACACGCTTCCAATGTGCGTTCACCGCGATGTTGCCAAACACAGATGCGACCATGGTGTTGCTGTAATCAGAACCTTAATTCATCCGAAAAAATGACGTTTTGCCATTCGTGCGCTCAGGTTCGTCGTTGAGTATAGCATTGCAGGCGCTCCAGTCTGTGATGCAGCGTCAAGGGTAACCGCAGCCATGGTCCCCGAGTTGATAATCCATGCTGTTGCAAACGTCGTCGAACTGTTCGTGCACATGGTTGTTGTCTTCCAATCATCCCCATCTGTTGACTCAGGGATCGAGGCGTGGTCGTTACAGCCATGCGGATAAGATGCCTGTCATCTCGACTGCTAGTGATACGAGGCCGTTGGGATCCAGCACGGCGTCCCGTATTACCCTCCTGAACCCAACGATTCCATATTTTGCTAACAGCCATTGGATCTCGACCAACGCGAGCAGCAATGTCGCGATATGATAAACCCCAATCGCGATAGGCTACAATCCGACCTTTATCAAAGTCGGAAAGGTGATGGTACGCTTTTCTCCTCCTTACACGAGGCATCACAACGACGTTTCACCAGGCAACGCCGGTCAACTGCTGTTTGTGTATGAGAAATCGGTTGGAAACTTTCCTCATGTCAGCACGTTGTAGGTGTCACCACCGGCGCCAACCTTGTGTGAATGCTCTGAAAAGCTACTCATTTGCATATAACAGCATCTTCTTCCTGTCGGTTAAATTCCGCGTCTGTAGCACGTCATCTTCATGGTGTAGCAATTTTAAAGGCCAGTAGTGTATTTGACTTAAAGCATGTAAGCGAGAAAAAGCTTAGAAATGGTTTGAAATTACGTTTAAAATTTCTTTGAAGTCGCTAAGTGCTCTCATTATCAAAGACTGGACGTGAATGGTGTGGCTTATTTGCGCTTCGTTTTTAACAGAAGTCAGTTTATCACGCAACTGAATGTTTATGATGTCATATCTCCTGAACTATGTGTCGCACAACGATAAAATTTTGCAGCTGCTTTCAGTGTTGTTTGCGGACACTGTGTGAAAAATAATTTGCCCATTGACTCAGTGGTACAGAAGTAATAAATTAAAACGTCATTTCTGACGCCTTAGTTGTACTGCATGAAAACCGAAAATGTAGTAAGCGATAAACTGTTTCCTTTCATCAGTTCGCAGGGGATGTCAGTGAGAAAAAGTTTCGCAAAGGTTAGAAATAACTGTTAAGTTTGTTGCAAGTCACTAAGAGCTCTCATTGTCAAATACTGGATGAACAGACCTATAGTCTAGGTATCTGTGTGACGTGAGTTAAGATGTTTGAAGAGACACACACAGTTTCTGACTGTAATACTAGTCTTATTTTGTTCAATGTTTAACGTTAGATTATCCCTGTCAATGAGTAGATTGTGTCAACATCTAAAATTTCTAAATTCGGTAAATAATTATATTAAATACAGTAAATCAAATTTTTGTTGGCCCTAGAAATCGTTAGATAGGCAACCTTCAACTGGGATAGCGCGCGTTGTCCATGAACCGCATTAGCAGTTTAGTAATGTAGAACCTGATCGACGTAGGTGGCTTTTGATTTTCACACTGGAATTGCATTCCGCAGGACGACGGTTCAGGTCACGCGCAACGAGACTAATTTACTCGTATATTTTCCTAAACGCCTTAACCCCTTGACTACCAATTTTATTTCAAACACATTAATGTGTGGAAAATCCAGGATGGAATAATGAGAATATTATGAAAAGGGAAGTTACTACTCACCATATAGCGGAGATGCTGGGTCGCAGAAAGGCACAACAAAAAGACTGTCAAACAAAGCTTTCGGCCAAACAGGCCTTCATCAGAATAGGCAAAACACACACACACACACACACACACACACACACACACACAGGTCAAGGACTTAGCAGCCAGAGACTGTGGTCATGTGTGTGTGAGTTGGTTTGCATGTGCGTGCGTGTGTGTGTGTGTGTGTGTGTGTGTGTGTGTGTGTGTGTGTGTTTGTTATCTGTTCTGATGAAGGCCTGTTTAAAAAAAATGGCTCTGAGCACTATAGGACTTAACTGCTGTGGTCATCAGTCCCCTAGAACTTAGAACTACTTAAACCTAACTAACCTAAGGACACCACGCACATCCATGCCCGAGGCAGGATTCGAACCTGCGACCGTAGCGGTCACGCGGTTCCAGACTGTAGCGCCTAGAACCGCACGACCACTCCGGCCGGCGAAGGCCTGTTTTGCCGAAAGCTTTTTTTTTGACAGTCATTTTGTTGATGCCTGTCTGCGACTCAGCATTTCCGCTATATGGTGAGTAGCAACATTAATGTATGGCTATTTCAGTTAATACCTTAATCAGGAGTAACAGTATGAAAAGCATGTTTACGGCCGTTTCGTTTTCACGTGGGGGTGGGGATAGAACATACAGGATTATTCGTAAGTACCGTCAATGTTTCAGAAGACGACTGTGCAGAAATACAAGATATACTGAAAACGGGCACACATCGTTGGACAGAGCATCTTTCCAAGTTAGTAACTGACACTACAGCTTCTCAATACGGGCTTCGTTTGTGATGTGGCAAGCGTCAGTTCGTAGGTGCAAGTCGTTGATGCGATGTTTCCGGGAAGGCGCGAAGGAAGCCCGCTTTGCGAATCTGGAAACTGGATTGCTTATATGCAGATGCGAACTAATTCGATGAGATAATAAGTCGAAGACAGTTAACAATGAAACTTTAGGACAGCACAACTTACAGGTGCAATCTGTATTTATAAGAATTCTGTTAACTACTAGTAGTGGGACACTCATACATACATAGATACATAGAAGATCAAGCAACAAATTCAAAATTATTAAGGCTTTCGTGGCCACTTGTTGACAAACTGCTTGTTGGCTTCTGTCTCTGATGGTTTTTGGATGTTTCGCCAGCACGAGTGGCTGGCATTGTCAGAGTTTCATCCTCCACTGCTGGTGGTTTCAGTCCGCCACAAGCAATGGAGGGTGAAGCTTTGACAATGCCAGCCGCTCGTGCTGGCGAAACGTCAGAAAAAGTCATCAGACGAACGTTGGCCGAAGAACCCGAGACAGAAGCCAACAGGCAGTTTGTCAAGCAACAAATTCCTGTCGGTTCTCTGAACACCTATCGTAGGACACATACGTCCCATTGGTAGTCAAATTGTTAAGGTAAATGCCACAAATATTGCTTTGAAAACTGACATCGGCAAATTCCGAGCTTGTGCTCCCTCACCAAACACGTCGCGGTCTTCGATGGGACATTGAACCCTAATCTTCCTTGAAAAGAATGCTATTGTACTGCAAAAGAACCGGCAGAACTGTTTATAGCTTGGTAGATGACTTAATGCCAGAAGACATTCAGACAGTTGTGTCATCCGTCTCTGTCTTCCATGGCAGCAGATTCGGTAGTGGAATGCAACACGTGACAATGTAAGCATTGGATATGAGAAGAGACACCGTCATTAGTGGAATAGCTCAAAGAATTAAGACTGACTACAGGCATAGAAAACCGCATGATTGTTCGACGGCCGGCCGGTGTGGCCGTGTGGTTAAAGGCGTTTCAGTCTGGAACCGCGTGACCGCTACGGTCGCAGGTTCGAATTCTGCCTCAGGTATGGATGTGTGTGATGTCCTTAGGTTAGTTAGGTTTAATTAGTTCTACGTTCTAGGCGACTGATGACCTCAGAAGTTAAGTCGCATAGTGCTCAGAGCCATTTGAACCATTTGATTGTTCGACGAGTTTCCAGACATATACAGAGTTCAATCGGATACACACTAAACTGTCTCTTGTTTAGACACACTTTTGCCAGAATTTTCTATATTTATGATCACATCGACGTCTACAGCTCTCCTTAACCGACTATCAACGCCATCATGGATATTGCACACTACCAGTGTATGGTGTTCTCCCAATAATCGCGTCTCTCTCTAGTAAGAATCTGAAACTGACGTTAGAAATAGAACACAAAATTAATCGGGCAACAAATCCCATAACCTGCAAATTTTGGGGCCTCAGGCTCCTTCTTCAGAAACGGCTTGGACGCTAAGGATGAGGGAGAAAGAAGCAATGCAGGGGCAATTCAAAATCTTGCGCCACACGGACTCTAAGGAGAGAATAACTGTAAGACTGATGTGGTACCAATCGTACTAAACGATATTTCCAGACACAGTGCAGACGTAGTAATTATGAGGACGCGCTATAGACACTGCCCTGTTTTCTACATAAGACTAATTACGGTTGCAGCAACTGCAAAACGGGAATGGCTGTTGGCAGTTTGCCTCTGTGAGTAACAGTGATATTCCTTAACTCTGTGCGGTCGTAAGAACTTAGATACTTGCAACATCGTCAACGTCATTTAAAATATGGATCCTCCCTCTCACACAAATTGCAGAGAGCTGCCTCTCCGTTCCACCCCTTCTACCGCACCAACCAGGTCTTATATTTGATAATTGCTCTACTCACCCTTCCGCCATCGCCCCGCCCGTCTCCTGTCCCCTCGTGTCCTTTCACTTTTAATGTGTGAGCAAATATGCTTCATACTTGTGTGTGCGTGTGTGTGTGTGTGTGTGTGTGTGTGTGTGGACGAGAGAAAGAGGGAATGAGAATGTAACGTGTAGCACGATAATTGAATTCTAGACACTGCTGCTTTTTCCCCAGTCGCTCTCTAAATCATATTCATTCTAATGCTCAATCGTCTGCTTTTCACTAGCTTTAAGACTTTGCAGTTTGTGTTGTTTACTTAAACTAATAATAGAAGTCAGAGTTAAATTGCAGGCCTCCTGGCGGAAAGAAGGCGAAAAGGCGCTACCTCGTCAGACAAAAAATTTACGAGACTAGATTAATAAAATTTTCTTTCCATAGCGTATTTCTTTCATTTACCTTCTGTAGTGTACTGTACTGTACTGGTGGTTGATTTGGGGCAGGGGGCCAAACAGCGAGGTCATCGGTCTCGGCCATGCCCTTTCTAAGGAACCATCCCAGCATTTTCCTGAAGCGATTTAGGGAAATCACAGAAAACCTAAATCAGGATGGCCGGACGTGGGTTTGATCAGTCGTCCTCCCGAATGCGACTCCAGTGTGCTACTCACTGCGCCACCTTGCTCGGTGTACTGTTCTGTAACAATAATGGTGATTCTAATATGCAGTGGTATGCAGAACTTAAAGATGAAAGTAGCTTTCGCATGATATATCATTGCCAAGTAACACTGCGCGATGAAACTTGGACCACACAAAGAAATGAGTGGTCCAAGTTTCATCGAGCTATGTTACTTGGCAATGACACATCGTGCGAAAGCTACTTTCGTCTTTAAGTTCTGCATACCAGTGTATAATAGCAGTCACCATTAATTACGATTTTCCGCCATATAAACTCTAACACAATTCGTCATATATAATCAGTCATGACAAGGAAAGAATAGCAATGTCCCCAGCAACAACATTGGAATAAAAATTGACCTTCATTACTCATCATTAAAGCGGTTGCATCAAAATCATATAAATGACCAACCTGAAATGGAATTATCTGCGTACCTAGTATTTTATTCTCAGATGTTGATCTACTTTAGAATAATATCTGGTCTTGTTCGGCCTTCAGTTTCGTGGGGCGTAGTTTACCCATCCTTGTCACAGTTGGAAGATGGGACCGAACGACCTTTACTTTTGACTGGAAGTGAACACACGTTTGGTAAGGCAGCGCTCTTATTTCAAACTAAGAGCTGCGGAAAATCATCAATACATTTTTCGAAAAATAAATAGCAATCATATTTGCACAAGGTATTTGAAAACTAGTACGCCACGGCAACCTTATTTGCATAACGGATTGGAAAGATAGTACATAGCTAAAAGGGCCTCAGAAGTAGGCCATATACTTAACTTCCTACTGTAATAAATATTTTGCTGGTAGCCGCATTTGTCTATTTGTGATCCTAAATGGGGATAAAATATGTTTGTACGTGTACCATCTAACGCTATTTTTTTAAGGGATCGCCTCTCTGATAATAAGAGGTACACTAGTATGGAACGTTCTTTCTTTCTGGATTCATCAGATTTCATTTCAAGGGTCATATATGATGAATCTTTGCTCTTCATGCATCTGATGCTTGCCAGGCGACCTGACTGCTACATGAAGCAATCTTTAACTATGTAGACGAAAGTAAGATACGCCATCTTTCTGCAAAAGAAATACACTTTTTCGGTATACTATTTACGTTTCTGGAACACAGATTTGGAAGCAGTTATGCATTCACAGAAACGTGTGTGAGGAAACGAATTCTACGTCTACATTAACATTCATACTCCGAAAACTAAATGACCACACATTCTTCTCTTGAGGGCTGGTGGGTAAATAGTGTGCCATAATCATTTCCCTCTTTCTCCATTCCATTCATAAATGGTACGAGGGAAGAAAAGTCGGCAGCAGCTCTCTATGCAGACCGTATTTCTCCAGTGCTACTATCTCTGTCGTTATGCGAGATGTATGTCTGAAGAAGTTTTATTTCTTGACTAGTACTGAGATTTTGTATGTTAGAATCTCCGCGCTGCACAACACTTTCCTTGTACTGCCTAGGGGATGTACTGGATTAGTGGTTCCGAACCTGTGGGTAATTACCTTATGAGGGGTAAAATGAAATTTTCTGAGAGGTAAAAACTAAACCATCCGATTCTGTTTCAGTCACTAAACTAAATTATTTTCAAAAGATCGTTACTACTAGGTCTACAACTTTGCTTTGGCCGTTTTTTCTTGAATTTCGGGGCTTTATTGTGAAAAACTTACAACAAAAATTATGATTCATAGTATTGCCCATCGTTGGCTACTACATTCTCCCATCTTCCGAATAGCATACAAATCCCGTGGCGGAAGAACTGGGCGTCTTTTGTGGAGATCCATAAATCGGTTCAATTTTGCTGGTCAGCCAGACTGTATGGCACTGATCGAAAAAGGTGGTAGTCAGAGAGAGCAACGTCTGGAGAATACGGCGGGAGGGGTAGGACTTCTCATTTCAACGTTTCCACGTATATTTTGACGGGTTTTGCGACATGGGGTCGAGCACTGATCTGCTGCAAAATTACCTTCTCGTGTCTATCGCTGTATTGTGTTTGTGTTTCACTGTTGGGCTCGAACGCACCAATTGCTTTTGATAATGATGTCCTGTGACTATCTTGGTGTGTTTCAGTAGCTACGAAAACGTTCTGTCTTCCCCGCCATGCCGATCCTCGACATCAAAATCACCGTCCTTAAGGCGTTGCAAACATTCTCTGCATATTCTTCCACTAATAGTTCCCTCACCATTGGTCTTACCCAGCATTTTAAGAGCCACAGCCGCAGATTTCTTCGTGTTAAAGCAGAAAATTGAAACTTCCCGCAAATGGCGAGAAATGGGTACGTAAGTTGACGTACTTAATCGAGAATAGCCTTATGATGCAATCACAAATCGACTAATATTTTTATGGCATTAGCCGCCCATGTGGCACAGCGGTTCTAGGTGCTTCAGTCTGGAACCGCGCGACCGCAACGGTCGCAGGTTCGAATCCTGCCTCGGGCATGGATGAGTGTGATGTCCTTAGGTTAGTTAGGTTTAAGTAGTTCTAAGTTTTAGGGGACTGATGACCTTAGATGTTAAGTCCCATAGTGCTCAGAGCCATTTGAACCATTTTTTATGGCATTATGTTTACAGATGCCTAAGCTTATTGTATTACACCTATGACCAACTACCCGAAACCCACTTACCGCTACTGCCGGCTATTGCAAAACGGCCGAAGCAAAGTTGTAGACCTAATATTATCACAATTTCGCAAGATTTTAACAATGGTTATATAAGTTATCAGTAACTACTTTTTCTCAATTACTAGCATTAATGTGGTAGAAGTTACAGGTACCTGACATAGTCCGACCACTACACACATACATTGTGCTTTGTCCCGTACATCGCTGATGATAAAAGTGAGACATATACGTAACAAATGCTAAATATCTCAAGAAAATGTAGATAGTACCTGCACTAGTCGAGAAATTGCTTCATTACTCGACTCGAAACAGATAAATGAATTAATTGACAGCAAGGCACAACACTAACTACATGAGGGCTACTATAGTATTGTACACAGTTTTATTATTACTATTATTATTATTAGAGTGGTTAGACACAAAGCATTAACAGCCTGAAGACGTCCAGTTTCTGCCAGTTCAGAAGTAAGGAGTGCAGCAATGAAGTGATTTACGAACAGTAAGTATAGTGCACCCATTGGAATTTATTTGATTTTAAATGGGGTTGCAGTGTGTAGGTCAAGCATGTGCCACAATGGAGAGGAGTAATGTAGCGGTAGCATGTTTTGTAACAAGTGTGTACCCTCACTGTGGATAGTTAGTTTTCTTTTCTGAGAAGAAGCTCACACACAGACACACACAGAAACTAATATCATACATCTTTTATCATTTTAAAATTGAAAGTGGTTAGGTGGAAAGTTTTGTTAGGTGGTAAGGTTGGTGATAACTGTGATAATGTGGGGGAGACGGGTGGCAGGGTGGCAACAGATGGCGGGGGGGGGGAGAGAGGGCGGGGATACTAGCTAATATCTGATTGCACTCAGGGGTAGTGGTCTAAGACAGATTGGGAACAACTGTACTAGATTAATGGCCTTCACTGCTCCGCGATGATTCGATCAGGGTCTAACTTAACTCCCTGTCTTGGGTGCTAGGAATCTACGCCTTACGCCATAGAAACAGGTCATAATTCGGACGAAATAGCTCTTAAAATACTACAAGGACTCACTGCAACTCAATTAATCATCCGGCAAGTCGAGGGGTGGGTGAGAGGGGGCGTGCGGAACTGGACGGGACGCTGCAGCGGATGCCGCTCTGTACCCGGAAATGCGCCACACAACACAATAGCCTCGGGTAAAGTTAGCTATAATTAACTTCCTGTCGCCGGACACAATGCTTAATTGCTCTGCATAACCTGTTCTGAGGTTTCTGCACTCATGATATACAGTCAATTACTGCGGCAGCTTGCTGTCACGGTATTGCCAACAACAAAAATTTTAGTTTCGAGTTGCCATAATTCTTGTGGAAATAGATGATTCCTTGTGTCCATGGTTACTACTAAAATGTATTCTTAGTGATCCGGCGTTGTATAACACTACTACTTTTGGGGACTGATGACCTCAGATGTTCAGTCCAATAGTGCTTAGAGCCATTTGAACTACTACTTTTCCTTTTCTTTTACTCCTCAAATATATTTCATCGCAGTTGTTCATCGCTGTGTGCTATTAGAGAATAATATGTAGGACAAAACATGCACTAATTAAAACTATATTTTGGAAAATAGTTTCTCACATTTCGTTAACAGTTAATGTTTCTGTGATGCCTTTTCTGGTCACTGAACACTAATTTATTCATATTCATTTATTCATATTAAATGTCTCATCCAAAATTAATTAACTTTTGTGCTTATTTTAATGAGAAAATTTGACATAATTTGAATTTCAGAGTTCCTAATTTAAAGTTTAAATAAGAATATGGAAGAGTTTTTCCTCAGAAACGAGGTATGTTCAAAGGACTATGTAGAACATTAATTCCGTGAATGATTTTACATATGACATTTCAGCTGGCAGACCTTCAAAAATCAGGCATGTTTTTCGATATAAACAGTAACCAAAGAAATTTGTAATTTTCCAGATTTCTCGTTTTCGGATCATTCGAATTTCTATAACCAATTTTAAAATTTAATTTTCTGGCCAGATTTCGTTCATAACGCCTTATAACACTCAATTTCTAATAAGAATACGTTTTTTTTAAAAAATTTAATTAACTTTAAGGAAATCATATCCGATTTCTTACAACATACAACTCTCGAACAATACATCAGATTAGAAAACAAGGAATACTCACTGATAGCGACGCAACTGCGTTGAAACTGGTTTGGGATAAAAAACAAAAATAATTATTTAGCAAAGTCAGACCTCTATAATACAATGATGTCCAAAATTAAAGCAACAAACGGAAATTTTGCAAGGTTGCATTTATTTTGCCACAAAACAGTGTAAAAAGGTGGCAGTAAAGTAGAAACATTGTAAAGAACACAGTATGTTAACAACTAGAACTTGCATAACGGTAGACAAAAATGTTCTTCGTTTTTTCCAACTTAACGGATTTGCACACACATTCCAGCAACTGGTTAATGCGCTCAGCACTGGACGTGACCACTTCTTGCAGCAATACAGGATCGACAACGACGGGGTATGCTGTGAGTAATGTCATCAGTCTCATGTTGAGGCAATAACGCCCATTCTTCCTGTAGAGCTGCTCCCAAGTCGTGGAGAATGATAGGTGGATGCTGACGTGATGCAACCTGTCTCTCACGCTCGTCCCAGACATGCTCTATGGGATTCAAAACGGGAGAGCGAGCAGGCTACGCCATGCATGCAGTATCTCCCGTTTCCAAGAGAACATCAACCATCCGTCCTCTATGAGGTCGAGCATTATCGTTCGCCAGTACGAGGTCTGGGCCCATACCAGTTCGCAACAACCGCACATGAGGTCCCAAGATCTCGTCGCGATACCTGACACTTAACCTAGGTGATTCACCCGTACAGTTTCATGAAGAGGTGTTCGAGTTGTCAACATAATCCCTGCCCACACCATTACGTATCCTCATCGATATAGATCTCTTTCCCCAATTTTTGGGTCCCGAGATCGCGTTCCACGTTCCCTCCAGATGCGAATGCTTCGAGAATCATTCTGCAGACCAAATCGGGACTCATCTGCGAAAAGAACATTGGCCCATTGTTCACCGTCCAGTTCGCGTATTGACGACTCCACTCTAAACGTTCACTTCTGTGAAGATGCATCAGCGGTACACATACAAAGGTCTCTGACAGTAAAGACTACTCTGCAGAAGTCTTCCGTGCACCATTTGTCACGATACAACACGTCCAGTGGATGCTGCGAGGTCAGATGCCAGTTGCCGTGCAGTACTAAGGCGGTACCGTCGTGCCATTATGTAGAAATAACGGTCCTCTTTTTTTGATTTCACATGTGGTCGGTCCTGCCCTGGTCTTCGGGGTACTATTTAGGTCTCTATAAACTGTCGCCACATCCGAGAAACAACAGAACGATTCACATTAAGCATCGGACCACGTCAGTTTGCAATTGTCCTGCTTCCGTTGTTCTTATGGCCCTCCACCGCAGAGCTTCTGGTAGACGTCTTCTTTGCGCCATACCGGACCGTCTGTGACTGTGTGGACTGAGATTGTGGCTGTGAGGTTATCCAGCAGACACTACCCCATTTGATAGGTCATCGTTGACGTCGTTGTCCGTTGACCGGAATGCCTTTTTCCGTGAAGAACACGATTGTACGGACATCTGTTGACATTTTGTAAGATTATACCGTGAATTAGACACAAGACGGGGAAATAGCTTTTTGTTGCTTTAATTTTGGACATCAGTGATATTACAACTTACAGCTATTATAAATACAACGTTCGTATCACACGCACACACAAGAAGTCCATGTTATAGACAGTTTCAACATCACGATTTGTGACTTCTTATGACGAAGATATAGCTAAGTAGCGAGTTCTTATTTTAAAATAGGTCCGATCTTTGTCAAAGTAATCTTCCGCCTAGCACTGAAGACGGTTGCGTGAAGAACGACCTGCTACTTCTTCGGGACATGGTCCACGGTCACGAACGAGTGTCGACTGTCACACGTCAGATATACGACACGAACTATTCTACAAAATGAAATGGAGCCCTTACATTACACCAGCCTGCTACAGCTTGACAAATCAGAGAACTCCAATAGTGTGACAGTGAGCCGGGGCACCCTATGGAACACGACAGCGTCTCAGTACTGACATCGACATTGTCATTATAAGGTCTGCTTATCAAAGAAGTTATCAAAATCTGTCTGGCGAAGGATTTGCGCAAGCGTGATGGTGACTGCAAATTCGATAGTGTACGGAGTTCGCGTGTTTAGCATTCAACTATGCCTGATATTGCCTAAGCTTCTGCACAGGGTTTGTGAGCAAGGGGTCCATTGTTTGTGTGTGCATGTGGGGGCGGCGGTGCATTCAAGGTATACCTCTGCAGCTGTTAGTGTATGAGGCACAAGCGTTGTGGTGCTGTCTACAGTTAAATGAACCGTACAAGAAGACTATACTGTCAGCATTTCGGGCCAAAAGATAACTGGACGATTAGTGGACGAAATATCAGAAAACGAAAGGAATTAGCTACGACAATATTCCCTAAACTTCACTGATGAGTCGTGGCAGCCCTCTTACAGAATGGCGCACTTCTTATAAAGGCCTTGACGTGAAGTGTAATCAGAAAGAAGCGGCAGCGTGGGAGGAGCGGGGTGCGGCTAAGGAGTCGCCATGGCTCGAGACAATTTCCGCCGGGCCCGACGTTGCCATTTCAGCTCGAGGCTGGGGGCGCTCCCGCACCTTTGCCGGATACGGGCTGCCATGTGCCATGCTCTCCTCGTCGCCGCTTCTGCTGTGTATTGCTCCGTGAACGAGTGTCTGTCAACAGCACCTACTACATTTCACTTATCAAATCAGACATTGAGCAAACATGATAAACTGCCTGTACCTATATCTCTACATTGTACGGAATGTGCACTATCTGATCAAAAGTATCTCGACATCTATTAGTGGAAGTTAATATTGTGTGTGTCCACCCTTCGCCTTTCTGATGGCTTGAACTCTGCAGGAGACCTTTCAAGAGGTGTCTGGATGTCTGTGGAGAAACGACAGCCCATTCTTCCTCAATAAATGATAGTTAATGATGTTGGACGCTGAGGTCCAGAGCGATGTCGACGTTTTAAATCCTTCCAAAAATGTTCCATTGTGTTCAGGTCGGTACTTTATTTATTTAGAATTGGAAGGAAAATCAGCATTGGCCGTATTTTGTTGTTTTATTGTCAGCAAAATCGATTTTCGGTCACTTAGTGACCATCCTCAGTGCAGTAATAAACAATTAAAATTTGTAGGCACTGGTATCAAGCTATAACCACGAGCTTAGAGCGATCACATAAACTTTGTTTTTTTTTTATGTGATCGCTCTAAGCTCGTGGTTATAGCTTGATACCAGTGCCTACCAATTTTAATTGTATATTACTGCACTGAGGATGGTCACTAAGTGACCGAAAATCGATTTTGCTGACAATAAAACAACAAAATACTGCCAATTCTGATTTTCCTTCCAATTCTATCCACTATTTGGTCGTGGTGCACACAACACGCCATGGAGTCGCCAATCAATAAAACTTTATTTATTTATTTAATCGTATGGCTAGGGCCCCCCGTCGGGCAGACCGTTCGCCGGGTGCCGGTCTTTCAATTTGACGCCACTTCGGCGACCTGCAATTGATGAGGACAGCACAACACCCAGTCCCAGGGCGGAGTAAATTCCCTGACCCAGGCGGGAACTGAACCCGGGCCCAGAGGATTGACAATCCGTCACGCTGACCACTTTTTTTTGTTTTTTTGTTTTTTTGTTGTTTTTTTTCCCGACCGGGAGCCGAACCCGGGATCTGCGTCTTACATGGCAGACGCTCTACCCATCTTTTTTTCTTTTTTATTTTTTATTTTCTTATTTTTTGTTTTTCTTATTTTTTATTTTTTCTGTTTTTAATTTATTCTATTTTATTTTATTAATTCCAATGTCAGGCTTACCACCTTTGCTGACATACATTTTGTTGTACTACCGCATAAATTGTGTCTACAATGTCCATATGTTGACAAATAGTGGCTAATTAGAAAATTAATTAAGGAAATGAAGAAAACTGAAAATGCCTAAATGAAAGGCAGGAAGACATTGTGGATAGTACAGATACAAAAGAAACATGCTCCAGTAGCAATGAAATGAAATTCGTGTCGGGGGCGACACCTGCTCACGACCCGACGTTCGATAGAGCAAGAGAGCCATCTATCGACTCGTTCTCCAGACGTTGGTGTAAGACTGGGTCGTCTTCTCGAAATTAACTAAGGGTCCGTAAGTGTGATCGATGTCTATCTCGGCTTCTTCGTCTATCTCATCTCTCACCCGTCACACCCCATCTGGCCGGCGGGTCGGTAAATGTAAGTCGCAAGTAATTAGCGAAGTCTTACCCATATCTCTTATGCTGTTGCAACTTAGTGTGTCCATGCAGGAGAAAATGCCAAAAATCAATTTTGTCCTTTTCCGATTCGTTATACACGTAGCCCACCACCATTCCCCGTACCCATGTCACTGCATTGGTTTTTAGGACCGGAAAATAAGATTCTTGGGGGGAAAAAAAGTGTGTCTGACGAAATTGTGTGAGGGCGGAGCGTAACAGGAACGCCAATATCTGTTGTGCCAAGTGCCACACTGGAACCGTCCCACTACATGCTAAACGATGTTCATCAGTGTCCACTGTTGCGCAGCCTAAACATAGTGGAGTGTCTGCCAAATGAATAGCGTGCCGCCGTTGATTCGTTGCGAACTTCCTATTTACCACCACATACCATGTTGAGCGTACCGACGTTGGGAGGTAAACGTTCCGTATAACGCGCCATATCTGTCGCCAGTTCATGTCTGGGTACTTCTTTTCCAGGGTATTCATGGGGCACCGGCGCAGTAAGAGTTGGTATACATCTCGCGTCGTCGGTAGTCGTGTTGTTGGGAAGGACTCTCTGACATAGCTAAGCTCCAAAAAAAAAAAAAAAAAAGACTTGAAATTTGACAGCTTCCGTGAAATATATCCCACACTGACTGGGGGCAGCATTGAAATGGGCGCTAGTACATCGACCAACGCACCCGAGATATTGCGAAATTGACCGCGCCACTGTCGGAAAATCGTACTGACGAATAACGCCCGTGCCTTTTCATATACGTTCACTAGACCAAGTCCACCCTCTC
This sequence comes from Schistocerca cancellata, assembly GCF_023864275.1. Taxonomy (NCBI): domain Eukaryota; kingdom Metazoa; phylum Arthropoda; class Insecta; order Orthoptera; family Acrididae; genus Schistocerca; species Schistocerca cancellata. Next base: position 124,311,512 of record NC_064629.1, on the reverse strand, counting down.
CAGGTGGTAGCGTAAGCGTTGTGTATTGGATCTTAAACAGGCGTCCCACACTCACGTAGTTTCCGAAAGTTGCTTGTATCCGTGATGCCATTGTGCGCGTTAAAGGCAGGACATGCGCTACGTGAGTGAGTCTCGGTGTTAGGTATACGTTAACATAGGTCACCCTCTGAATCATATCCAACGCTCTCAATTTCTGTAACAGCACCATTGTCCGCATCAGCTTCAATATGCGTGGGTAGTTATCCGCTGCTGTCCGCTGCACATCCGTGTGGAATGTAACACCTAGACATTTTATGGTCTTAACTAACATGAGCGGGCCTCCATCCCCCGGTTGTAATCCTCGACCGACATTCATGCAGCGTGATTTCTGTAGATTAAGCACGGTTCCTGCCGCCATCCCGTATCGATGTATCCATGCCAACACCGTACGTACTTCATCGCCTGTCCTTGTCACCAGCATAACATCGTCAGCATAAGCGCGGCAATGAAAGGTCAGTTGTGGCAACGGCACTCCCTCCAACCACCTTCGGAGACCATATAGACAGGGTTCCAAAGCCATTGCATACAAAAATATCGAAAGGGGGCAACCTTGACGAACTGACCTTGAAATAATAATGTAGTCAGTGCCCCGTCCATTCACCGAGACCTTTGATCGCACGCCGTGTAACAGTCGCATGATCACTAGAATGAAGGCCTGCGGGATTCCCAATCTGCCCATCACCGCATGCAAAAAGGTGTGATCCACTCTGTCGAACGCATGATCGAAGTCAATAGCGACGAGTGCTCCACGCATTCGGCACGCCGCTGCTAATGCGATGGTATCTCGGTAGTCACCGAGCGCCGTATGTACGTTACTCTTACCGCCGAGGCAAGTTTGATCTATGAGGAGTCTAGCAGAAACTGAAGACCGTAGGCGAGCCCCAAGGATGCGCGCGAAAATCTTATAGTCGCAGTTCAAGAGAGTGAGTGGTCTATAATCTCCTGGCCTTCTGCCATCACGTGGTTTGGGTATTGGGATGATGATACCCTCCGTGAACTCGGCAGGTATCTCAGTCTGTGGTAACAGGAGTTCGTTGTACATCTGAATCCAGGTCCGTCCCATGAGGTATGCAAAGGCGCGGTAAAATTCAGTTGGGAAGCCGTCCTGTCCTGGGGACTTGTTCGGAGCCCCCGACCACTCAGCTACCGGGAGCGGACTGGTCGGGTCTCTGGGCACACTAGTCCGTTTCAAGTATGTTATTGTGCGCAAATCATTGCTTCACAGATGCTGTTATACGACAGGGTACTTTATCATGCTTATACAAACCATCATCTTCTCAGAGCTGTTCCTGTCTGCATGCAGTACACAATACTGTAAAGTGTGTTATGTGTATTCGTATCCTTCCACATTTAGCATATTCTGAAGGGCAATAAAGCGACTACACCCTAGAACAAAAATACTCTACATCTTAACACCACCTAATCCATACTACAGTGTTGGCACTACACATGACGGCAGGTAACATTCTCCAACTATTCGTCAATCCGAAACCGTTCCATCAGATTGCCGCACGATATAGCGTAATTCGTCACTCCAAATCACACGTTTCCAATCATCCACTGTGCAGTAATGGTTCAAATGGCTCTGAGCACTATGGGACTCAACATCTGAGGTCATCCGTCCCGTAGAACTTAGAACTACTTAAAGCTAACTAACCTAAGGACATCACACACATCCATGCCTGAGGCAGGATTCGAACCTGCGACCGTAGCGGTCGCGCGGTTCCAGACTGAAGCTCCTAGAACCGCTCGGCCACACGGGCCGGCCACTGTGCAGTAGGACAGCTCTATACATCACCTCAAGCGTCGCTTAGCACTGATGACAAAAATGTGTAGCATACGAGAAGCCGCTCCACCATTGTCTGCTACTAGCACTTTGGAACTCACGACTGATTCCTTTTGCTGATTTATGTGATTGTTACAACCACTTCCCGCTAAACGTGACGGTCCCTGTCCGTCTCTACATGAGGTCTGGTCTTGGTTTAACTGTGGTTGCTCCTTCGCGTTTCCATTTCACAATCACACCACGAACGGTCGACATGCGCAACTTTAAAAGGGTTGAAATGTCAATGAACGATTTATTACACAGGTGGCATCCAATGACTAAAACATGTTCGATGTCACTGACATCTCCTGGTCGACCCATTCCGCTCTTATTGATTCTCTGCTGCCAACACAACACTCCTCGCCCCCTTTTATAGTGACCGGTTCTCTTTCGTGATAGCTAGTGCTTAGTTTCGCATTAAGAGTGAGTGTCCGGATACTTTTGATCGGATAATATATGAACAAAGTACCACCTACTCCAATATATGAACAAAGTAAGAGCATATGGACTATCACACCAATCGTGTGATTGGGTTGAAGAGTTCCTAGATAACAGAACGCAGCATGTCATTCTCAATGGAGAGAAGTCTTCTGAAGTAAGAGTGGTTTCAGGTGTGCCGCAGGGGAGTGTCTTAGGACCGTTGCTATTCACAATATACATAAATGACCTTGTGGATAACATCGGAAGTTCACTGAGGCTTTTTGCGGATGATGCTGTGGTATATCGAGAGGTTGTAACAATGGAAAATTGTACTGAAATGCAGGAGGATTTGCAACGAATTGACGTATAGTTCAGGGAATGGTAATTGAATCTCAATGTAGACAAGTGTAATGTGCTGCGAATACATAGAAAGAAAGATCCTTTATCATTTAGCTACAATATAGCAGGGCAGCAACTGGAAGCAGTTAATTCCATAAATTATCTGGGAGTACGCATTAGGAGTGATTTAAAATGGAATGACCATAAACAATTGATTGTCGGTAAAGCAGATGCCAGACTAAGATTCATTGGAAGAATCCAAAGGAAATGCAATCCGGAAACAAAGGAAGTAGGTTACAGTACACTTGTTCGCCAATTGCTTGAATATTGTTCACCAGTGTGGGATCCGTACCAGATAGGGTTGATAGAAGAGATAGAGAAGATCCAACGGAGAGCAGCGCGCTTCGTTACAGGATCATTTACTAATCGCGAAAGCTTTACGGAGATGATAGATAAACTTCAGTGGAAGACTTTGCAGGAGAGACGCTCAGTAGCTCGGTACGGGCTTTTGTTGAAGTTTCGAGAACATACCTTCACCGAGGAGTCAAGCAGTATATTGCTCCCTCCTATGTATATCTCTCGAAGAGACCATGAGGATAAAATCAGAGAGATTAGAGCCCACACAGAGGCATACTGACAATCTTTCTTTCCACGAACAATAGGAGACTGGAATAGAAGGGAGAACCGATAGAGGTACTCAAAGTACCCTCCGCTACACACCTTCAAGTGGCTTGCGGAGTATGTATGGATGTAGATGTAGATATTACTGCATTATAAACTGCACTCGTAGCCAGAGAGGCAGAAATCTCTTGTTACTTCCGAGAATTAGAGACACAGATATACAGGGTGTTTCAAAAATGACCGGTATATTTGAAGCGGCAATAAAAACTAAACGAGCAGCGATAGAAATACACCGTTTGTTGCAATATGCTTGGGACAACAGTACATTTTCAGGCAGACAAACTTTCGAAATTACAGTAGTTACAATTTTCAACAACAGATGGCGCTGCGGTCTGGGAAACTCTATAGTACGATATTTTCCACATATCCACCATGCATAGCAATAATATGGCGTAGTCTCTGAATGAAATTACCCGAAACCTTTGACAACGTGTCTGGTGGAATGGCTTCACATGCAGATGAGATGTACTGCTTCAGCTGTTCAATTGTTTCTGGATTCTGGCGGTACACCTGGTCTTTCAAGTGTCCCCACAGAAAGAAGTCACAGGGGTTCATGTCTGGCGAATAGGGAGGCTAATCCACGCCGCCTCCTGTATGTTTCGGATAGCCCAAAGCAATCACACGATCATCGAAATATTCATTCAGGAAATTAAAGACGTCGGCCGTGCGATGTGGCCGGGCACCATCTTGCATAAACCACGAGGTGTTCGCAGTGTCGTCTAAGGCAGTTTGTACCGCCACAAATTCACGAAGAATGTCCAGATAGCGTGATGCAGTAATCGTTTCGGATCTGAAAAATGGGCCAATGATTCCTTTGGAAGAAATGGCGGCCCAGACCAGTACTTTTTGAGGATGCAGGGACGATGGGACTGCAACATGGGGCTTTTCGGTTCCCCATATGCGCCAGTTCTGTTTATTGACGAAGCCGTCCAGGTAGTAAAAATAAGCTTCGTCAGTAAACCAAATGCTGCCCACATGCATATCGCCGTCATCAATCCTGTGCACTATATCGTTAGCGAATGTCTCTCGTGCAGCAATGGTAGCAGCGCTGAGGAATTGCCGCGTTTGAATTTTGTATGGATAGAGGTGTAAACTCTGGCGCATGAGACGATACGTGGACGTTGGCGTGATTTGGACCGCAGCTGCAACACGGCGAACGGAAACCCGAGGCCGCTGTTGGATCACCTGCTGCACTCGCTGCGCGTTGCCCTCTGTGGTTGCCGTACGCGGTCGCCCTACCTTTCCAGCACGTTCATCCGTCACGTTCCCAGTCCGTTGAAATTTTTCAAACAGATCCTTTATTGTATCGCTTTTCGGTCCTTTGGTTACATTAAACCTCCGTTGAAAACTTCGTCTTGTTGCAACAACACTGTGTTCTAGGCGGTGGAATTCCAACACCAGAAAAATCCTCTGTTCTAAGGAATAAACCATGTTGTCTACAGCACACTTGCACGTTGTGAACAGCACACGCTTACAGCGGAAAGACGACGTACAGAATGGCGCACCCACAGACTGCGTTGTCTTCTATATCTTTCACATCACTTGCAGCGCCATCTGTTGTTGAAAATTGTAACTACTGTAATTTCAAAAGTTTGTCCGCCTGAAAATGTACTGTTGTCCCAAGCATATTGCAACAAACGGTGTATTTCTATCGCTGCTCGTTTAGTTTTTACTGCCGTTTCAAATAGACCGGTCATTTTTGAAACACCCTAAGTACGGTCCGATATAGCTACACTAGCAACGCTGATAACCGGTATTCAAGTGGGCTATCGCTAAAGTGTCTCCCAGACTGATATAGTAACATATAAGGCGCAGTCAAGTGAAGAGATAGAGGGAAAAAAGTAAGCTGTTATTTCAAAAGTAATTGTCGTAACTGTTATAACATGCATCCCACTGTGAGACATACGGTCAATGTCTTCAAGAAAAAAGGTTTGCGGTTGTCTACGGAATCATGATTGTACCCAGGCGTGCATCTCTTCGTCCGAAGCAAATGTCTTTCTTCACGGCTCCAAAAATATGGAAATCGTATGGAGACAGATCGGGACTATGTGGAGGATGCGTAAGGGCTTCACAGCGGAATGTCTGCAGCGTAGGCGAAACAACTTTGCAAAATGTGGGCGGGTATAATCTTGCAACAGAATAATGCCGTCCGTCAACATTGCTGGGCGTTTGGGCTTGATGGTGCGCTTCGATTTTTGCAAAGTGTCCACGTACCGCTGTGCATTAATTGTGGCGCCGTGTTCCAGAAAGTCAATGACCAGCGGGTTGATGGACGGCATTGCTCCGTTCCAGGATAATGCCAGCCCACATGTTGCCAAGGTTTTATCGACTACGCTGCAGAGGTTTCTCCGACGGCCTTGCCGCAGTGGTAACACCGTTTTCTTTCGGATCACCGAAGATAAGTGCTGTCTGGCTTGGCTAGTACTTGGACGGATGACAGTATGGGTCTGCCTGGTGCTGCTGGCAAGAGGGATGCACCCAACACCTGTGAGGCCAATTGAGGACCTACTTGATTAACAAGTAGCAGCTCTGGTCACGAAAACTGACAACTGCTGGGAGAATGGTGTGTTGACCACATGCCCCTCTATACCCGCATCTAGTGACGCCTATCGTCTGACGATGATACGGCGGTCAGTAGGTACCGATGGGCCTGCCTCCTGATCGGACGGAGTTTAGTATTAGTTTTGCAGACATTTAGCTGGCAAGGCTCTTACACATCCTCTATACAGCTCTATACAGTAACGATCTCTTCCCCTACGATTTACATACTTTTGCAGCCCTGAGGAAAGACATTCGTGGCCGTCGATTTGCTTCGGATGGCCAGGTGCACGCCTGGATACAATTGTACACTACTGGCCATTAAAATTGCTACACCATGAAGATGATGTGCTACAGACGCGGAATTTAACCGACAGGAAGAAGATGCTGTGATATGCAAATAATTAGCTCTTCAGAGCATTCACACAAGATTGGCTCCGGTGGCGACACCTACAACGTGCTGACATGAGGAAAGTTTCCAACCGACTTCTCATACACAAACAGCAGTTGATCGGCGTTGCCCGGTGATGCCTCGTGTAAGGAGGAGAAATGCGTACCATCACGTTACCGACTTTGATAAAGGTCGGATTGTAGCCTATCGCGATTGAGGTTTATCGTATTGCTACATTGCTGCTCGCATTGGTCGAGATCCAATGACTGTTAGCAGAATACGGAGTCGGTGGGTTCAGGAGGGTAACACGGAACGCCGTGCAGGATTCCAACGCCCTCGTATCACTAGCAGTCGAGATGACAGGCTTCTTATCTGCATGGCTGTAACGGATCATGCAGCCACGTCTCGATCCCTGAGTAAACAGATGGGGATGTTTGCAAGACAACAACCATCTGCACGAACAGTTCGACGACGTTTGCAGCAGCATGGACTATCAGCTCCGAGACCATGGCTGCGGTTACGCTTGACGCTACATCACAGACAGGACCGCCTGCGATGGTGTACTCAACGACGAACCTGGGTGCGCGAATGGCAAAACCTCATTATTTCGGATGAATCCAGGTTCTGTTTACAGTATCATGATGGTCGCATCCGTGTTTGGCGACACCGCGGTGAACGCACATTGGAAGCGTGTATTCGTCATCGCCATACTGGAGTATCACCCGGCGTGACGGTATGGGGTGCCATTGGTTACACGTCTCGGTCACCTCTTGTTCGCATTGACGGCACTTTGATGAACAGTGGACGTTACATTTCATATGTGTTACGACCCGTGGCTCTACCCTTCATTCGATCCCAGCCTAACCCTACATTTCAGCAGGATAATGCACGACCTCATGTTGCAGGTCCTGTACGGGCCTTTCTGGATACAGAAAATGTTCGGCTGCTGCCCTGGTCAGCACATTCTCTAGATCTCTCACCAATTGAAAACGTCTGGTCAATGGTGGCCGAGCAACTGGTTCGTCACAATACGCCAGTCACTACTCTTGATGAACTGTGACGTGTTGAAGCTGCCTGGGCAGCTGTACCTGTACACGCCATCCAGGCTCTGTTTGACTCAATGCCCAGGCGTATCAAGGCCGTTATTACGGCCAGAGGTGGTTGTTCTGGGTACTGATTTCTCAGGATCTATGCACCCAAATTGCGTGAAAATGTAGTCACATGTCAGTTCTAGTATAGTATATTTGTCCAATGAATATTCGTTTATCACCTGCCTTTCTTGTCGGTGTAGCAATTTTAATGGCCAGTAGTGTAGTTCCGTAGTTCCTTGAAGACACTGGCCGTCTTGTCTCACAGTGGAGCAAATTTATTATCAGTTATGCACTAAAAGACCTAAGTAGAGCCCGCATCTCGTGGTCGTGTGGTAGCGTTCTCGCTTCCCACGCCCGGGTTCCCGGGTTCGATTCCCGGCGGGGTCAGGGATTTTCTCTGCCTCGTGATGGCTGGGTGTTGTGTGCTGTCCTTAGGTTAGTTAGGTTTAAGTAGTTCTAAGTTCTAGGGGACTGATGACCATAGATGTTAAGTCCCATAGTGCTCAGAGCCATTTGAAGCCACCTAAGTAGAAACAAGGCGGCAGCAGTAGACAACATTCCGTTAGAACTAGTGATAGCCTTGGGAGAGCCAGCCATGATCAACCTCTTCTATCTGGTGGGCAAGATGTATGAGATAGGCGAAATAGCCTCAGACTTCAAGAAGAATATAATAATTCCGATTCCAAAGGAACCAGGTACTAACATATGTGAAAATTACCGAACTATCAGTTTAATAAGTCACGGTTGCAAAATACTAACACAAATTGTTTACAGACGAACGGAAAGACTGGTAGAAGCCGACCTCGGGGAAGATCAGTGTGGATCATATAGAAATGAGGGAGGCAATACTAACCCTACGACTTATCTTAGAAGCTAGGTTAAGGGAAGGCAAACCTACGTTTATGGCATTTGTAGAATTAGAGAAAGCTTTTAACAATGTATTGACTGAAATACTCTCTTTCAAATTATGAAGGAGGCAGGGGTAAAATACAGGGAACGAAAGGCTATTTACAATTTGGACAGAAACCAGAAGGCACTGATAAGAGTCGACGGGCACGAAATGGAATCAATGTTTGAGAAGGGAGTGAGACAGGGTTATAGCGTATCCCTAATGTTATTCAATCTGAACATTGAACAAGCAGTAAAGGATCCCAAGGAAAAATTTGGAGTAAGAATTAAAATCCATGGAAAAGAAAGAAAAATCTTAAGGTTTGCCGATGGCGTTGTAACTCTCTCAGAGACAGCAAAGGGCTTGAAGCAACAGCTGAACGAAATGGGCAGTGTCTTGAAAGGAGGATATTTGATGAACATCAACAAAAGTAACACGAGAGTAATGGAATGTAGTCTAATTAAATCAGGTAATGCGAGGGAATTAGATTAGAAATGGTTCAAATGACTCTGAGCACTATGGGACTTAACATCTATGGTCATCAGTCCCCTAGAACTTAGAACTACTTAAACCTAACTAACCTAAGGACAGCACACAACACCCAGTCATCACGAGGCAGAGAAAATCCCTGACCCCGCCGGGAATCGAACCCGGGAACCCGGGCGTGGGAAGCAAGAATGCTACCGCACGACCACGAGCTGCGGACAATTAGATTAGAAAATGAGACACTTAAAGTAGTAGATGAGTTTTGCTACTTGGGCAGCAAAATAACTGAGGATGGTCGAACTACAGCGGATATAAAATGTAGACTGGCGATGGCAAGGAAAGCGTTTCTGGAGAAGAGAAATTTGCTAACATCGAGTATAGATTTAAATGTCAGGAAGTCTTTTCTGAAAGTATTTGTATTCAGTGCAGCCATGTATGGATGTGAAACATGGACAATTAACAGTTTACACAAGAAAAGAAGCTTTTGAAATGTGAAATGTGGTGCTGCAGAAGAATTCTGAAGATTAGATGGATAGATCACATAACTAATGAGGAGGTACTGAACAGAAACTGAACAGAATTGGGGAGAAAAGTAATTTGTGGAACAACTTGACTAGAAGAAGGGATTGGTTGGTAGGACACGTCCTGAGGCATCAAGGAATCACCAATGTCGTACTGGAGGGAAGCGTGGAGGGTAGAAACCGTAAACGGAGACCAACAGATGAATACACTAAGCAGATTCAGAAGTATGTAGGTTGCAGGAGTTACTTGGAGATGAAGAGTCTTTCACTGTAGTTAACAGGACCGGTAGATACGAGATGTGTTGTCCCCTCTCCGAAAATGTTACATTGTCGAGTAATATTTCTGGATTGATCGTAGAATTGCTTTTAGATAGTCTCGTCCACAGGCGAGGTGCACTTTTCTAATATATTGAAGACTTTCACTTTCCTTATCTACGACAAACCTACTTGACGGTTTCATGACAGTACTGCAGTATCTAAAGGCGTCACATTCATGGGAGCCATGCTGATGAACTAAAATCTTAAGTTTATTACAGGAAGATGGTTCTAAGTCACCGAAATGTGTGATGGCTAGTAAAAATACAATTTAACTTAACTAAAACTAACTCCTCCGAAACAGGCCATGAAGGCCCACGTAACCGACCGGCCGCCGTGTCATCCTCAACCACAGGCGTAACTGGATGCGGATATGGAGGGGTATGTGATCAGCACACCACTCTCGCGGCCGTATGCCAGTTTCCGAGACTGAAGCCGCTACTTCTCAATCAAGTAGCTCCTCAGTTTGCCTCACAAGGGCTGGCTCTCAAATGGTTCAAATGGCTCTGAGCACTATGGGACTTAACATCTATGGTCATCAGTCCCCTAGAACTTTGAACTACTTAAACCTAACTAACCTAAGGACATCACACAACACCCCACAAGGGCTGAGTGCACCCCGCTTGCCAACAGCGCTCGGTAGGCCGGATGGTCACCCATCCAAGTGCTAGCCCAGCCCGACAGCGCTTAACTTCGGTGATCTGACGGGAACCGGTGTTACCACTGCGGCAAGGCCGTTGACAAAAAATACAATTTAGTTACTAGTTATATCGTGTATTATTAGATTAATATGCTGTTACAAACGCAGATATCATTAATACAGTTGTGCACATTCTAACCGCAGATAAAACTATCTAGCGTTATAGTGCGATAGACTCGAAGCGGCAGCACGGAAGTGAAGGGCTCGCGTCTGTAACATGTGAAACGTAGCACTGTAAAGCAAACAGTTACGGTGAAATTGTGCTGTAAATTAGAAGACATGGCAACAGACGTGGACATGTGACCTTCTTTTTCCAACTTCTTGAGAGGGAAGGAAATCCCTCTAAGAAGCGTGTTTCTTCGGAAGCCATGTTTTATTCTGGAGAGGTGCATACATGAAGAAAGCTGGTATTTGGTAGCCCAGGAGAAATGAATAATCGCTGAGCTTCTTAATGTCGAGGTTCCTTTTCCCAAGAAAACGGCCCAATAAACCTTACCAAAACTTTTCAGAAGAGAAAAACTGGCTTCAGATTTATGGTGTATTCAGTATCACTAGACCATTGAAACCATTGTATTGTGCCAAAATTTCACACACACACAGAAAATCAAATTTGTGACATTACAAAGAACTGGAAGTGAAGATAAAACCTGGTGTTACTGGTCCGACCGAAAGAAAAAATTGCCAAAACAAAAGGTCGCATAGACCATCATCTCCTCCAAAGTCTATAGTTAGGCTATCAAATACCTGCACCACCACAATAAAGATTGGTGATAAAACTGTTTAATAAAGCTCTAGTACATCCGCCAATCAAATCAGTTCCTGATTGCAGCATGGCACCGTGTAATACTAGTTGTAATACAATATCTGTTGGCATCCATTCGCCGCTCCAGGCAAGAACTGCCACAGAGGAGCGGCTAACAGCTGGTATGTGTTGCGTGACAAGGACCCCGCACACTGCGCCTTGTCTGTAAGGCAGTTTTCAGCTTCAAAGTCTGCTTGTGTGAGCGAGCATCCACTGTATTTGTCAGATTTTGCTCCAACACACATTTTTGTTTCCCACAAGATTAAACTCGCTCAAAAAGAGTATTATTTTAAACGATTTCTAGACTTTTAACTTGCTTCGACCGACGTGTAAAAGAATGTCTACTGTCTTTGTAAATATTCCTAAAAACGTGTAAACTTTTCCAGAGCTGAAGAGACGTTGCTTCCAAACTGTGGAACTGAGAAATTTAAAAATAGTTCACAGCATTAGTGACTGTTATCTGACCAGTTAGCCGTACCACAGACGAAATCACTTTGGAGAACCACAAATAAGCCGCTCGAGATTCTTAGAGGGAAATGGGATTTTAAAAGGTCGTTAACGCGATTTTCACAATAACGTGACTCATACAAATCCTGCGAATGACAAGGAGTGAACAGTGACTCGTATTTTATGGAGTTAACGATAGAAAGAAATATATCTAATACAGGGAATCATTCAATCAACCGGCCCGCCGGAGTGGCCGTGCGGTTCTAGGCGCTACAGTTTGGAACCGGGCTACCGCTACGGTCGCAGGTTCGAATCCTGCTTCGGGCATGGATGTGTGTGATGTCCTTAGGTTAGTTAGGTTTAAGTAGTTCTAAGTTCTAGGGGACTGATGACCTCAGATGTTAAGTACCATAGTGCTCAGAGCCATTCGAACCATTCAAGTACTCAGAGCCATTTGAACCATTCAATCAACCGCTAGTAGACAGGCAACAGGTTGTCAACTGTGATTTAGAAGATAAATAATATGCGTCTGCATCAAGATCCGTACTCCGCAAGGCACCGTGCGAAAAGTGACAAAGGGTGAATTATAAACCAGAATAACTTTCCTCTTTCATTTTCCATTCGCGAATGATAGGCGGAACAATCGTCACTATCTTCTCTGTACACCATATTTTCCTATTTTATCCTTGGGATTTAAGTTGGAGGAAATCATATGATTCTGTACTTATATTAGAGTGTAGAAACTCGGAGTATAGAGAGCGAGGCTCTGGCAAATGCATAACGGTTTTCTTGTAGTGGGTTTCACTGAGTATTTCTGTGACGTCCTTCCGCTGGCAGAGGAGAGCAAAGACGAGTTGCGTAGCTCTTCTTCAAATCATCAGCAGTTGTTTCGTTAACCTACAACCTGGCAAATATCTCAGTCCGTACAACAATACCAGGATTTGGTCGACAAGTATTTTGTAAACGGTCTCTTTCGACGATGAATTACACGTACGCCGCTGGTTGTCATGGAAGGCGTCATAATGGCTGTACAATACGCGAATGCTTTCGTTCGACCGATAATGCAAATTTGCTAAGGATTCTTGTTATGACTGTGTACGACCTGCCTTCCCCACAACTAGATTTATATTGTTGTTACACCTTAAATCACTATGGACAAATCCTGCTATATACTTTACTGATTCCAGTGACCGATGGCCGATCCCGTAGTCAAAAGATATTCATTTCATCTTCTCAAGCAGTAAACTGTCCCTAGGTACAGTTTAGAAGTTATTATTGTGGTTGCGTCGACTGCAGTTGTGCATTGCACGAGATGGACAACACGTAGAACATGTGTTGTAACAGTCGGTACAAAGGTAATTTCCCAACTTTGAACATTACTAAACTCTAAACTGTACAAGATAGACAAAAACAAATTACACCACTAAATTCCAAAGCTCAAACGAGTGTTATTTGATGTGTCATACACCCCTCCCCTTCCCATTAAAAAAAAAAAAAAAGAAAAAGAAAAATGACTCGAATCCAAAATGGCGGCTTTCAAGATGGCGGCCATGAATGAAATTCACTCCAAAAGTTGCGGCCCCACATCAAACCTATGTTCCCATCTTCACATTTCAATTTTCCCTTTAACCTTCCAACTTATAAAGGTGTCCAAGGACTTTTGACGCGCCCTGTACTATAACTACACGTATTTCTACATCTGCACCTATACTCCACAAGCCACCTTATGGGGTGTGGTGGAGCATACTTTGTATACCACTGCAGCCTCCCTCCTTTTCTGTTCCAGTTGCTAAAGGGGCGCGAGAAGTGTTGGTAAGCCCCCGCGTGAACGCGAATCTCTCTCTAATTTTTCAAAATGCTCAAATGAGTGTGAATTCCTAAGGGACCAAACTCTGAGGGCATCGGTTCCTAGGCTTACACACTACCTAAACTAACTTATGCTAAGAACAACACACGCACACTCGTGCAAGAGGGAGGACTCCAACCTCCGGTGGGAGGGGCCGCGTAAACCGTGACATGGCGCCTCAAACCACGCGGCCACTCGGCGCGGCCTCTAATTTTTCCTTCATGGTATTTGTGCGAGATATATGTACGAGGAAGCAAAATATTGGCCGAATCTTAGAGGAACGCACGCTCTCGGAATTTCAAGAGTAAACAACGTCGTGATGCACAATGCCTCTCTTGTAGCGTCTGTCACTTGAGATGGATGAGCATTACCGTGATGGTTTCACGCTCACTAAACGAACCTGTGAAAAAAGTGCTACTATTCTCAGGACTGACAGGGGAAATACGGATGATCCAATCTAGTAATGGTATCAGACTAACGGCTAACACTCAAATAAATATCAAACGACGGTTTTGTAAGCTACCTACTCCGTAGCTGAACTGAACTTCCTGAGCATACTTCGAAAGAATCTCAGTAGGGTACATAACATTCACATGATTAGTCTGTGTGGTCGTTCCACTTTCCGGACAACGTGCCGATAAGCGTAGAGACAACCACACTCTATGTTTTCTCTATCATCTTCTCAATCATTGCACTCCCTCTTATTCATTTCCAACTCTTACTCTACTATTTGAACAGCACAGCACAAATATTTATTTCAAATTAAGTAAAATTCCCTGTGTATCATCACATACCACTGTTACGCTCTCTAAATGCTTTTCTGTATCAGGAACCCGGCTTTGGAACAAAATTCCTCAAAATATTAGAGAAATTAAATTCCAAAATAATGGTTCAATTGGCTCTGAGCACTATGGGACTTAACTTCTATGGTCATCAGTCCCCTAGAACTTAGAACTACTTAAACCTAACTAACCTAAGGACGTCACACACATCCATGGCCGAGGCAGGATTCGAACCTGCGACCGCAGCGGTCGCGCGGTGCCACACTGTAGCGCCTTTAACCGCTTGGCCACCCCGGCCGGCAATTAAATTCCTTCCAAACTTCAAAAAAGAAGTAATGGTCCATCTTTCATCATAATAGACATGTCTCCCACATTCTGTGCAGCTCACCCTCGTCAGTTCTCCTCCCACACAACTTTTCCCTATGTCTTGTTGGCAGAGTTCTCTATTTATATTCCGTTCTTTCCTAAAAGCTACTTTCACTGTCATTTCAATCTTTTCCTCTTCCGTTATCCATTCTGCTTCTCATAATACTAAAAGGAGCTTAAAATGTGCTAATACACTCCTGGAAATTGAAATAAGAACACCGTGAATTCATTGTCCCAGGAAGGGGAAACTTTATTGACGCATTCCTGGGGTCAGATACATCACATGATCACACTGACAGAACCACACGCACATAGACACAGGCAACAGAGCATGCACAATGTCGGCACTAGTACAGTGTATATCCACCTTTCGCAGCAATGCAGGCTGCTATTCTCCCATGGAGACGATCGTAGAGATGCTGGATGTAGTCCTGTGGAACGGCTTGCCATGCCATTTCCACCTGGCGCCTCAGTTGGACCAGCGTTTCGTGCTGGACGTGCAGACCGCGTGAGACGACGCTTCATCCAGTCCCAAACATGCTCAATGGGGGACAGATCCGGAGATCTTGCTGGGCAGGGTAGTTGACTTACACCTTCTAGAGCACGTTGGGTGGCACGGGATACATGCGGACGTGCATTGTCCTGTTGGAACTGCAAGTTCCCTTGCCGGTCTAGGAATGGTAGAACGATGGGTTCGATGATGGTTTGGATGTACCGTGCACTATTCAGTGTCCCCTCGACGATCACCAGTGGTGTACGGCCAGTGTAGGAGATCGCTCCCCACACCATGATGCCGGGTGTTGGCCCTGTGTGCCTCGGTCGTATGCAGTCCTGATTGTGGCGCTCACCTGCACGGCGCCAAACACGCATACGACCATCATTGGCACCAAGGCAGAAGCGACTCTCATCGCTGAAGACGACACGTCTCCATTCGTCCCTCCATTCACGCCTGTCGCGACACCACTGGAGGCAGGCTGCACGATGTTGGGGCGTGAACGGAAGACGGCCTAACGGTGTGCGGGACCGTAGCCCAGCTTCATGGAGACGGTTGCGAATGGTCCTCGCCGATACCCCAGGAGCAACAGTGTCCCTAATTTGCTGGGAAGTGGCGGTGCGGTCCCCTACGGCACTGCGTAGGATCCTACGGTCTTGGCGTGCATCCGTGCGTCGCTGCGGTCTGGTCCCAGGTCGACGGGCACGTGCACCTTCCGCCGACCACTGGCGACAACATCGATGTACTGTGGAGACCTCACGCCCCACGTGTTGAGCAATTCGGTGGTACGTCCACCCGGCCTCCCGCATGCCCACTATACCCCCTCGCTCAAAGTCCGTCAACTGCACGTACGGTTCACGTCCACGCTGTCGCGGCATGCTACCAGTGTTAAAGACTGCGATGGAGCTCCGTATGCCACGGCAAACTGGCTGACACTGACGGCGGCGGTGCACAAATGCTGCGCAGCTAGCGCCATTCGACGGCCAACACCGCGGTTCCTGGTGTGTCCGCTGTGCCGTGCGTGTTATCATTGCTTTTACAGCCCTCCCGCAGTGTCCGGAGCAAGTATGGTGGGTCTGACACACCGGTGTCAATGTGTTCTTTTTTCCATTTCCAGGAGTGTATAATCTGTATTATTCTAAATGCCTTTTATTATTATTATTATTATTATTATTATTATTATTATTATTATTATCAGTGTCAATTATTATTATTATTATTATTATTATTATTGGGACGGTTTTATAATAACTTAACTTAGGTATGTATTGTTCCTGGTTAGATGTAAGAGAGGCCCTTAAGACCCTAATTCGGTCAGGTTAAATAAGCAATAAGCAAATAAATAAAGCGTTCGTTCGCATATGCCCACATGTAATGCATGTAACTGATTTCAGTGTTTGTTCTGTAACTGTGCAACTACACAACAGTGGAGATTTCCGCCTATATGGGAACAACATGTATTTGTTCATGTTGATAGTCAGCTACCAGCCCCAACCCTAAAAGTCAATACTTTGCAGCTCTTCCTGTATTTCGCTACAATTCTCTTGCGTTGTGACGTGTCTATTTACAACAGCATCATAAGTGAACAGTCTCAAGAATCTTATGTCGTTGTAATATGACATTGAATGAAGATGTTGAACTTTCATTGTTAATGAAAGTCTCGTTTCTTGCAGATCTGTTCCCTTGTAAGAACCGTTCTGGGGTTAATAAGTTAAATTCGTGTCCATAGGTTAAGGTATCTCTGAGTTATACGAAAGAAAACAACATTGCACCATTGTGTCGTTGTACAGGCTAAACTGCGGTGGGACAACACGGAAACATGTTAATAGGACTATATGACACACCAGTATAAGACAACTTATTCCGTGTAGGCAGAGGTTTAGTGCTTCGCATTTCGCAAACTGTATTTAAGTGGTACGGAAGTGGAATGGCACAACGAAAACATTTACGTAACACTGCACTGAGCAGATGGTTCACAGATTAAAAGTCGGTCAATGTCAGGGCGATATAAAGCAGGAATTTAACGTGAAGTACAGCGTCATTTCATAGTGGTGGACAAGAATCTGGCACGAGGGAAAAGTCATCAGCAGTATGAGCGAGGTCAACTGAGTGCCACAAACTAGGGCCATGACGTTACCTTGCTTTCCATCCGAGTATGTCAAGTCAGGACAGAGACCTGTCGGCAGTAAGGGTGACACATACTCGAATATCCTGCCACGTAGTGTATCATCGACTTCGAGAGGTCGTTCTGTTTGCTTGGCAAGCCTCCAGATGCATTCCGTCACACAAAGATACTGTACGGATGTTCTGCCCACCGTGAATGGAATCAGAAACAATACGGTAGAGCCCGGCTAAAAGATTAGCTGCAGTTTAGTCTGTAAAGTGATTTTTGCCAGTTGGACTTCCCGCAAGACCCTAGGACAGTTACAGTCTAGTCAGTATTGCAGAAAGGGATCGATATGGGAGCGGTAGCTTTCTGGTTTAGAGCAGCATCTTGTTAGCAACACGTTCGCCTATTGCATGTGCTGCCCAACGTTATTGTGACGGCTGTGGTCCGTAGTCATGGGTTCCTGTAATGATTGTACGTAGTTTTTAGTGATGGATATGGCCGAGGGTTCCATCTGATGAATGATAATGGCCGAGCACACAATGGACGACAACCAGCACCTTGAGGATATTGGACGTCTAGAGTAGCTACTTTGCTCTCCGGAATTAAATCCGATTGAATAATCACTGGACACTCATGGACGAAGGACTTAAGCTCTAAATTCACCAACGCGATCAATTACTGACTAACATGGGGATGTAGCACACCATGAGAGGCGTTAACGCAAACTTTGGTCAATGGCCTGATCTGTAGTATGGGAAACCGTCGGACATTTCGCATTCCCACGAGAGACATCACACCTGGTATTGACATTCCACGGTTAATTAGTTAGTTAATTCCATAAATTACTGGAACAATTTCAATCTTAATGACGTGCAGTAAGTTTGTGTACAGGTTTAATATTCAAAATTTGTTTATATGTACGGCTACATGACGGCCACTTAATAATTGTGAAATAGTAAAGGGGCTTACGCTGTATGAAAGAGATCATATTAGTTTTTTACAACTCATGTTACTAGCAAAGCATACCTAAATTAAACGTAAAAGCAAACATCATTATCTTTTATTCAATACGGATTTCTATTTCTGTAACGGCCCAAGCGAGGAAGAGTATTGGTTAACATACTGTATTCGTATTCGCGAGGGTGGTGGCTCAAATCCCTGTACTGCCATCAAACTTTAGAATTCAAGTGATTTACCTGAATCGACGAAGGCAAATTGCCAGCATGGTTCCTTGGAAACGGTAGGACTATTTCCTACCCTATCCTTGATGATGATGACATTTGGTTTATGGGGCGCTCAAATACGTGGTTATTAGCGCCCATACAAATTCCCAATCTTTACACTGTCCAGTCTCGCCACCTTTCCCGAATTATGATGAAATGATGAGGACAACAGAAACACCCAGTCTCCGGGCGGAGAAAATCTCCGAGCCAGCCCAGAATCGAACCCGGGACCCCGCGATCCAGACCCTATCCTTCCCTAATACTAGCCTGCTCTCCGTCTCCGATCATCCTGTTATCAACAGGACGCTAAACTCTTACATTCCTTCGCATCGCAGTTCTTTAATAAAATTTATTTTACAAATTATGACTAATCCAGTAGTAGTAATTACAGTTTCCATTTAAAATCTGGTTTTCTAACTATCAGACATTTATGTTACTTCGGTCATTTTCAAGTTACTCTTTACATTACTTCCACATTATTGGTCAATTTTCACATTATTCATGTTATTGGTAAAATATACTTAAATGAACAACAAATCAATTATCTTTGTCTTTTTTAATAGACATTCAGCTAAACCTTGAATAAAATTTAGTTTTTGACAAAGGAATATTCCAACAGAAGCGATTTCACTTTGAATTTAAAATCTGTTTTTCTCTCAGACGTTCCTATTATTATGTAAATTATTTAAGATTTTTTAATGCTGCATATTTTACACTTTTCCGGGTCACTGTCAGCTTTAATGAGGAGTAACCAAGGTCTTTTTTATTGTAAATTTGTAATGTGGGCATTTGTTTTCCTTGCGAAATTTGATGGATTATTTATAACAAATTTCGTTATCGAGTATATACGTGCTTCTGAAATTATTCACAATGCTCTTTTCTGTGCCTTCAACTGATGTGCCATTAGGACATTAATGAGTGTAAATATGGAATATTTGTTAATATGTTGAATTGCTTCTGTCAGAAACTAGCAAGTATGCATAGAGCAAGTTTCTGTACTTAGCTGTTTGAAAAGCCCAATAATACTGTTCTTCCAATTAATATTTTTCTCAACATTTCCGCCTATAAATTTGGAATATTATAACACTACACAAACTCTTGTTCATGTGCTATACTAATGTTGTGTTACTCTGTATGTTATAAAGAAATGAATATGCTATTTCGTTTTTAAAATTTAAGGGAGAGTCCATTTGTAGAGCACCGTGTAGTAATTCTTCTAAAACATTATTAACAATTTCTTTTGTTATTCTCCCCTCTCTAAAATAATTAATTATAACACTTGTGTCATCAGGAAATAGTACAAACTCTGGTATGCTATCAAATGGTTCAAATGGCTCTGAGCACTATGGGACTTAACTTCTGAGGTCATCAGTCCCCTAGAACTTAGAACTACTTAAACCTAACTAACCTAAGGACATTACACACATCCATGTCCGAGGCAGGATTCGAACCTGCGATCGTAGCGGTCGCGTGATTCCAGACTGTAGCGCCTAGAACCGCTCGGCCACTACGGCCGGCTCTGGTATGCTATCCTCAGTGTGATATCACACTTGGTTAAATTGCATTCTCACGAAACGACCTTCTTTTTCAAGATTTTCTATTATTAATGGAGTTAGTTGTTAGACTTCCTAACTGTGCCGCTGTTAAAATTGAAGTGTTAAGACGGCGTGAACTTGAGTTGACTTCTACTTTGAGAAAGGGCTGATCATAGCCTGTAGCGAAGAAAAACTTTTGTCTTGCGTGATAAAAAGACGAATCGTCATGGGTGGGGCACGATTAACCCAACCTAAGAGATAGTAAGAAGTCGTTTAGAAGAAAAGAAAACTGCCATGGAGCCCAGAAATAAACAACGCACAGAAATGTTTCTGCATCTCTTGGATGACATTATTGATAATCTCATACGCTAACAATAAATATCTAGTAGCTACGTCACATGTATTGATCAGTCTACAGCAGTATATTAAAACCCAGTAAACGGAAAAGCTGGTGAGCTTCAACGTTGAACATTATACGAAAACGTTTGTCTGAGTCAAGAAATGCAGTAAGTGGAAACACCGAGGGAACAAAGATATTTTCGTTTCATTCTATCGAAGGAAAAAGAATGCACTGGGAATGTGGGTGTGTTGTTATCATGCACACACCGATTCCTTAATACAGGAATGTTAAGTAGCTGTCTGAAAGATACGAGGGTAATCCAGCAAGAGAGTGTCATTTGCGTCATCCACTGGTCTTGTGACAAAAAATCATAATGTACTGCCGAGAGAAATTGACGAGGGAAATGAATATTTTTGAATAATAATGTATCGAGGATCACCGTCAAAAAAAAAAAGTTATACCTTTTATGGCGAAAATTTTCGGCCATACGTTAAACTTAATATCAGTACCACTCTCCATCTTCGTTCAAGAAACACAACACATATCTACTGAAACAATGAAATGGACCATAATTTACAAGCAGATGGAACGCACGGCACTTCTTAGATTAATATGACACGATTATCACAGATGCATCAAGTGCGGAACCTGTTATGCAGATGGATTATCGATAGAAATAAATAAATGGTAAGGTTTACAGTTGTGTAATGGTCAGCCACTTCTATAAGCCTGAATCCTACGAAGAAACTGTTGGGTATGACGAAGAGAGATATTTTCTGCAGACCGGAAGCGTTTTAATGCCCACAGCTAAGCATGGGAATGTGACTATCTATACAGGTAAGGAGCAGCTTTACTTCAAATCATAGATGACTTCGCTCTTTATGTTATCAATGACGGCCGCGCGCGATTAGCCGTGAGGTCTGAGGCGCTGCAGTCATGAACTGTGCGGCTGATCCCGACGGTGGTTCGAGTCCTCCCTCGGCATGGGTGTGTGTGTTTGTCCTTAGGATAGTTTAGGTTAAGTAGTGTGTAAGCTTAGGACTGATGACCTTAGCAGTTAAGTCCCATAAGATTTCACACACATCTGAACATATATAAATGACGGCTTGCCCACATCGGTACCGAACCGAAAAAACGCCTGTCCCCTTTCGACATAACTCTGTATTCGCCAGACATCGCTGCGGATCTCCAGTGGATATACTCGACTAGCCCTTGGGTTGGTTCAAATGGCTCTGAGCACTATGGGACTTAACTGCTGAAGTCATCAGTCCCCTAGAAGTTAGAAAAACTTAAACCTAACCAACCTAAGCACATCACACACATCCATGCCCGAGGCAGGATTCGAACCTGAGACCGTAGCGGTCGCGCAGTTCCAGACTGTAGCGCCTAGAACCGCTCGGCCACTACCGGCCGGCACCCCTTGGGATCATAGACCACTATGACATAGGGATACGAATAATGTAAGATTACCCCGAACGCCCAATATAACTTGCCAAGAAAGCGGAAACTTAACAAAGCTGACTGGTTGAAATACAGTACCATCATATAGTAGATAAACGGATTAAGTCGTTAACCACAACATCGTCCCCAACAGAAAACTACTATGTATTTTTTAGAATTAACAGAAAGGCAGCAATTACATCATTTCCTGCAACTAGTCCAGTCTACATACCAACAGGACTATCGGAACCTTGTTGAAATCAAAACGACAGAGTGGAGCACAAATATAGAGATGCCTATCCTAAAACCGGAAAAGAATCCATCCAAGGCATCTTCTTGCTACCCATTTCCTTGTCGCCGTGCGTCTGTGAGAGGTTTGAAAGGAATACAAACGGTCCAGTGATATTAATTGTGACCACATCCATGTTCGACGTCAACGTGCAATAAGAACTGACAGACGGCATGTGGCAACAAAGTTGTTGTGTGTGAAATCTTATGGGACTTAACTGCTAAGGTCATCAGTCCCTAAGCTTACACACTACTTAACGTAAATTATCCTCAGGACAAACACACACACCCATACACGAGGGAGGACTCGAAACTGCGCCGGGACCAGCCGCACAGTCGATGACTCATGTGGCAACACCAGCAGTGGAGGGTATATAAAGCGAGTTGGGGGGGGGGGCACAGATAACAGTGTAGTCAGAGCTACTTAAACCTAACTAACCTATGGACAACACACACATCCATGCCCGAGGCAGGATTCGAACCTGCGATCGTAGTGGTTGCGCGGTTCCAGACTGCAGCGCCTAGAACCACTCGGCCACTACTACCGGCTAGAATTTGCACGCCAGCACTGCAACTGAACGTCCGCTGAGTGGCGACAGGTGATCTCTTCAAATCAATCACGTTTTACGCTACATCAGACAGGTGGCCGTTGGAGTGTACATCATGAAACGTCTGAAAGCCAACAACCTGCAACAATCGTCGGAAAGGTCCAGATCGGAGGAGAGAGCGTTATGGTTCTGGAATGCACAGCGGATCAACATAGGTACGTATCTGTCCCTGGGGGCCGTGTCTACCCCTACATGCAGTCTGATTTTCCTCAGCACGGCAGCATCTACCATCAGGGCAATTCAATGAGTCGCGCAGCTCGCAGTGAACGTGCGTGGTTCGAAGAGCACCAGCATGAGTTCACCGTACTACTCTGCCCACTAAACTCCCTGGATTTAAACACAGTCGAGAATCTGGGGGACCACTTCGATCGGGCTGATCGTGCCCAGGATCCTCCCTTAACCAAGAAACATAGCGCCGCTGGTGACGGCATTGGACTCGACATGGCTCCACATCCGTATCGGTACCATTCACAACGTCATTGACTGTCTTCCTCCACATCCCGCAGCGGTCCGCGCTACAAAAAGTGGTTACTCAGGCTATTGACAGGTGGTCACATGAATGTGACAGGACAGTGTAAAAGCTCGATTAATCTGATGTTCAGAAAAACACGTCTAGTACCGAGCAATGTGGTTTTAGGGAAAGGTGCAAACCATGGACAATCTTAGCACCCAAGCACTAGGCATCGAACACACCTTCCTGGTACTAGGACATCTGACAGCGGCATTCCTTGATGCAACCGGAACGTATGGCAACGTGGAGATAGCATTCCTGATTCAAACACTTCGGATTATAGCGCTACTAGAAATACATATCCACTGCATCTATGCAGTTTGGTCCGGAAGAACACTTCATACATGACAACAACGTAACACACTCTTTGACCTAGATATCGCAACTAAAAGGCTACCTAAAGGAGCCATTCTGAGACCTATATTGTGTGAAGTGAAAAAAGTCATAGGATAGCAATATGCACAATAAAGATGGCGGTAGTATCACGTACGCAAGTACTCAAGGTATAAAGGGGCAGTGCATTGGCGGAGCTGTCATTTGTACTCAAATGACTCACGTGAAATAGTTTCCGACGTGATTATGGCCGCATGACGATAGTTAACAGACCTTGAACCCGGAATGGTAGGTGGAGACATTTCATTTCGGAAATCGCTAGGGAACTCAATATTCCGAGATCCCCAGCGTCAACACTGTGCAGAGAATAGTAATTTCAGACATTACCTCTCACCAAGGACAATACAGTGGTCGACAGCCTTCACTTGACGACCAAGAGGAGCGGCGTTTGCGTAGAGTTGTCAGTCCTAATACACAAGCAACACTACGTGAAATAACTGCAGAAATCGACGTGGGCTCAAAAATGGCTCTGAGCACTATGGGACGTAACTTCTGAGGTCATGAGTCCCGTAGAACTTAGAACTACTTAAACCTAACTAACCTCAGGACACCACATAAATCCATGCCCGAGGCAGGATTCGAGCCTGCGACCGTAGCGAAATCGACGTGGGACTTACGCAGAACGTATCAGTTACGACAGTGCGGAGAAATTTTGGTGTTAATGGGCTAAGGCAGTACACGACCGACGCGAATTCCTTTGCTAACAGCACAACATCGCCTATAGCGCCTCTGCTGAGCTCATGATCATATCGGCTGGACTCTAGACGACTGGAAAACCGTGGTCTGGACAAAAGAATCCCGATTCATTTGGTAAGAGCTGAATGTTACGGTTCCAGCATGGCGCAGACCCCACGAACCCACGGAACCAGGTTGTCAACAAGGCACCTGATGGTGGCTCCAAAATGGTGTGGGCTGTGTTTACATGAAATAGACTGGGTCCTCTGGTCCAACTGAACGGATCATTGATTGGAAACGGTTATCTTCGGCTACTTGGAGATCATTTGCAGCCAAAGAGCTATGGAATTTTATGGGTGTCAATGCGCCGTTTCGGCGGGCCACAATTGTTCGCGATTGGCTTGAAGAACATTCTGTAGAATTCGAGCGAATGATTTGGCTACCCAAATCGCCCGACATGAATCCCATCGAACATTGATTGGACATAACCGAGAGATCAGTCGGTGCACAAAATCCTGCACCGGCAACACTTTCGCAGTTATGGACTGATATAAATCAAGATTTTTTTCAATTTATGTTACGGTTTTGCACCGAATTTATCGTGCCAACAAAGTTAATGCGTTGCAATATTTAATGTTGGCACTTTCCATTCCGTCCCTTTAGGAAAGTGCTTGTTTTCGGTGTCCATAATTACAACAAATGATACCATTAGCTGGGAAGGCACGGTGCAACAGAAGGGAAATGCGGTATATGTATGGGCGGAACGGAAGCTGCAAGGGATGGAGAGGGAGAACAAGACAGGGAGTGAGACAGAGAGAGGATATGAATTGGGGGGGGGGGGGAGGAGAGGGATGCGGGAGACTGAGGTGATGAGCGCATTTCAGCACAGCGGTGCAAAGTGGCAGGCTGTGAACTGCATACCTCCGACCGAATGTCTTTTAATTTGCGCATCAAAAGTGTAAAATAACTCTGGAATCGAGTGTGTTAAGTAATGATTAGGCGGACGGTAAATAACGTGGTGACCTTTTTTGTCCGCAGGCGTATTAATCACATTACACGCGTTCCCTGAGGCAGATGGGGCAGCTCCCCCTGCCGCGCGGCGCTCGATACCCCAAGCAACAGACTGCACGGAAAACTCCAGAAGCGAATTCTGGCGCGGGGAGAGCGGCGCGTGCTGCTCCAGATTGTCTTGCGTTGACAGCACACCTGCACCTGTACTACACAACTCTTAGCTCGCTACGTGCCGAAAAATTCGTAGTAATAATACCACCTGGTTTTTCCCTCATCCATTTCGTACAATTAGCGGGGCAACTGCAACGGTAATTACTATCTACACAGTATTGAGACTTATTAGGTCTGAACTTTAATACAAACCCCAATTTATCAACTGATAAACACTGACAGTTGAGCCATTTGTTGTCATGACATGATGGAACTTTTAGCTGCAGTGCACTATGTAATTCATAGGCTCGTGATTGAAACATTACCTGGTACGTGAAGCTGCACCACCACCCTGGAGCATGCACCACTTGCAATCCTCAAACGTGAGAGGCTTTGGGGATGTACCATGCACACCCTTAGACCGCCTCTGGGTTGTAAATGCGTCTATGCGGTATGCGTACATTTTCGATCTGAGCCCCAAAAACTACGAACCATTCGCCATCTCTTTCATCAGGCTGATAATATTCTTGTTTTTTGGTGTTATTCCAAAAGGATTATCGGATGCATATCCAGACATGTCGAATTCTTCATGGTTGTGTCTAATTACTTTGTGTGGAGCACGGCATTTCACCCAGTAGATATTTCTATCTCTATCCATATAAAGTAATTTGAGATTGACAAGTTTGGCTTTGCCAACTCATAGTAGAATCGGTACATGTGGAGTTTGGAGAGCTACAGAACGCATATACCGATATAGACAGGCTTCGTGAACTGCACTACCGAATAGACCGCTCAGGATTGGCATCACGTTCTCTTCACCGATGATTGTCGCAGCAAGGTGGTCCTTGCTGTTTTGGGTGGCATTATGTGGGGCCAACGTACGCCGCTGGTGGTCATGGTTGGCGCTGTAGCGGCTGTGACTAGTCCTTTACTGAAGATGGATGACCCCCTTAACGTCTGATCTAACGACGTAATTTCTTGCTCCAAAACATCTATACACTGGTAAACTAAATAAATGTTGGGGTATTCGCTAACATTCTCCATGCTTTTTACGAAAATTAAATTGTTTATTAACCAGTAAAAATCTTTTTCACAATCGCACGTCCTAAGAGTCCTCACTTCGGTGTTTACAGCGAAGTAGTCCTTCAATCAGCAACACTGTTTGAAGAACATACCATGGGTGGTACTTATACACACATCAAAAAAGTTTTGCATCACCCAGGTTACCAGTACTCCGGAAGATAGACGTTGACAGTGGATATTGTATCACAGACACAGTCCCTTTAACTGTTCAGAGATGTCACTAAACCTGCCCAAAGATGTAAAGAACCATGCATGAGCAGCACCTATTAGCCGATCAGTTCCAGTCATTCTAACAGAAAGAAGGTACACGACACGTATTGTCTGTAGTTCAACCATTCCCAGACTGTCAACACCGCGGTTCGATCACGCCCGCATTGTTACTTTGTGCCAAGAATGGCTCTCAACAAGGGAAATGTCCAGGTGTCTCGGAGTGAACCAAAGCGATGTTGTTCGGAAATGGAGGAGATACAGAGAGACGGCAACTGTCGATGACATAAAATGGTTCAAATGGCTCTGAGCACTATGGGACTTAACATCTTAGGTCACCAGTCTCCTAGAACTTAGAACTACTTAAACCTAACTAACCTAGGGACGTCACACACATCCATGCCCGAGGCAGGATTCGAGCCTGCGACCGTAGCGGTCGCGTGGTTCCAGACTAAAGCGCCTAGAACCGCTCGGCCACCAGCGGCCGGCTGTCGATGACATACCTCGTTTACGCCGCCCAAGGGCTACTACTGCAGTCGATGACCGCTACCTACGGATTATGGCTCGGAAGAACCGTGGCAGCAACGACACTTTGTTGTATAATGCTTTTCGAGCAGCCACAGGACGTCGTGTGGTGGTAATTTGTGGTAAGTTCCTATGGGACCAAACTGCTACGGTGATCGGTCCCTAGGCTTACACACTACTTAATCTAACTTAATCTAACCTACACTAAGGACAACACACACACCCATGCTCCAGGGAGGACTCTAACCTCCTACAAAGGGAGCCACGCGAACTATGGCTAGGCGTTCCAGACCGTACGGCGGACGTCGTGTTACGACTCAAACTGTGTGCAATAGGCTGCATGATGCCCAACTTAAATCCCGACGTCCATGGCGAGGTCCATATTTGCAACCACGACTTCATGCAGCGCGGTACAGATGGGCCCAACAACATGCCGAATGGATCGCTCAGGATTGGCATCACGTTCTCTTCACCAATGAGTGTCGCATATGCCTTCAACCAGACAATCGTTGGAGACGTGTTTCAAGGCAACCAGGTCAGGTTGAACGCCTTAGACACACTGTCCAGCGAGTGCAGCAAGATGAAGGTTCCCTGCTGTTATGGGGTGGCATTATGTGGGGCCGACGTACGCCGCTGGTGGTCATGGCAGGCGCCATAACGGCTGTACGATACGTGCATGCCGTCCTCCGACCGACAGTGCAACCATATCGGCAGCATATTGGCGAGGCATTCGTCTTCATGGACGACAATTCGCATCCCCATCGTGCACATCTTGTGAATGACTTCCTTCAGGATAACGACATCACTCGACTACAGTGGCCAGCATGTACTCCAGATATGAACCCAATGGTAGATATCCGGGATAGATTGAAAAGGGCTGTTTATGGACGACGTGACCCACCAACCAGTCTGAGGGATCTACGCCGAATCGCCGTTGAGGAGTGGGAAAAACTGGACCACCATACCTTGATGAACGTGTGGATAGTATGCCATGAAAGAGGACGTGATAGTGAGTATTAGAGATACCGGCGTGTACAGCAATCTGGACCACCACCTCTGAAAGTCTCACTGTATGGTGGTACAACTTGCAATGTGTGGTTTTCATGAGCAACAAAAAGGGCAGAAATGATGTTTGTGTCGGTCTCTATTCCAATTTTCTGTACAGGTTCCGGAACTCTCGAAACCGAGTTGATGCAAAACTTTTTTTAATGTGTGTATATTCCAGCCGCATCCTGAGTCTTTGCTGGAGGTGTCCATAGTGCAGAATATATTGCTGCTTTTTCCCAGCATTATCAATAGTTCCTGGCTGGAACCATATTGTGGGATTAGGCGCTCCAGACACAGTAGCACATCACTGTGCTCATCATGCAAATGGGCGGAATACGCCTGTTCTACATCCGGAACGTATTCCTCACAAGCAACCACAGCCACATCATGGATCTTTTCCTTCAATTTGATGATTTTCTCCTCAGTGAGACATTGAAATACTCCAAATGGTAGACTTTACTGCATGATGTAACTGTAGAGGTTGTTTACATCCAAGTAAAGGATATAAGTTAAATCATCAGATGGCCTGTACTTCTCCTCGTTCACTAACTATTTATTCGCTTTGGCATACCAGTGAAAGCACTGGCAAACTCCCATGCGAATCTCACATTCTAAGAAGAGTAGTTAGTCAACAGTTTCACGCTGGTATGTGTTCTTCACATTATGTGCCACAAAAGAACTAGTATGGTGAAACAGAAGGCAGGCTCCAGACAGTATGTGTCCGGGCATTCACTCCATAATTTCTCGAAAATATCTGAGAGCAAGTATACATCAATGGTCATGTATAAATCATGGATGTCGAAGTCTTGTCAAAGATTCACTGCATACTCATATTCCACATCGATTGTGTTTGTAGATTTACTGGAGAATTCGGTTATGTCAGGCAATGTTGTTTCGTGAAATGGCTCTGAGCACTATGGGACTTAATATCTGAGGTCATCAGTCCCCTAGAACTTAGAACTACTTAAACCTAACTAACCTAAGGACATCACACACATCCATGCCCGAGGCAGGATTCGAACCTGCGACCGTATCGGTCGCGCGGTTCCGGACTGAAGCGCCTAGAACCGCTCGGCCATACCGGCTGGCTGTTTCGTGAAGTCTCTTCGTTGAATCAAGGTATTCTTATGGCAAGACCCCCTTTTTCATCATAAGCTGATAGTCTGCATCATCAGGATCTGCTGCTCTGGTGACATGTATTCCTCCTGACGCATTGTCTCAGCAAGTTTATCAAGAGACTCAGGCATGAAGCGAAGTGAATCCAGGAAGTGGAGCGATATTCTTGGCTTGCTTGTTTTGGAAAAAGAAATGTACTTTTCAGCGGTGTCAGGAATGACACTCACCTTATCACTCTTCAAATCGTCAGCACCCAAACGCTCAACGAGAAAGTTTTAGAAGAAAAATATACATACTCGAAGCGGATCCCCCCGAGGATGTGTTAACAGAGTTAGAACAAGGTTAGTCTTCGCACAATCTCAAGGTTCAACAATTACAGGACGTATGTTACTGGGAAGTAATGATGCATTCTCTTTCTACTTCTTTATGTTCGCAGAATCATTGGAAGACCAGTCAGTTACTACAAGACTCATGTGACAGGGACGTTTCGCCCACTCAGTGACGATGATGACTACTCTCCCACATTGGTCTATAGGGTGTTTTACAGAGAAACACACGCAGACATACACACACACTCGGCTTTGCTCGGTCCTTCTCGGACGTACTCGGAACAGCGCGACATTTCATTTAGCTTTGTGGTGCGGCATTCTGCGGTCGCCACAACTCCGAGTTAGTCAGAATCGTGGTGCCAGCGCTGTTTACCCATCAATATTTGTTCGGGGTATGCAGGACGTTTACAAGTCCAGTGGCTGTTTGCAGAGAATGAGACAGCCTAGCGATCTATCGTTATAATCGTTTAAAATGAATGAGAATGACAGAAGGGAGGGAAAGGAATTTTTAGTTTGCATAAGCGATGGATGCTGCTTACTTGCTACGAAACGACATCATAGTACCAAACATAAAAAATTTAAAGTTTTAGATGACAATGAAAGAACAGAAAGTTACAACGGTCGACAGACAGGGTTCATTGTTCTGTATATCAAGAAGCACGTTGTGCTAAATTTTTTGGCAGGGAGAACGTGAAGAAACTGGTGTTTCAGCAGTATAACAGTGAGTTGCAACAGTTTTGAGTGGAACAGAACGAAGAGTATGGATACTTCATATACTAATGCAAAGTACATTGGTTAAGCCAAGGAGCATACCTGGAATGATTTAAAACTCGCTATCGTTGAATTTGTGAAAGAGAAAGGAGTGCAGAAACGAAAATTAAAACTTCTGGAATGAATCGTAGACTACACGTTTTAAGCGTACTTTACTGCACACTGCCCTTAGTAAGACATTGCAAGGTAACTTCTACCTGGTTTGATGGGAATGGGTTTAAAGCGGAAACCGCGTTGTAGAAGGGACACATTCTGACAAAGACGATCTAGTTCACTAAGCTCACTGGTATCAAAGAAAGTGCGAGGTTTGAAGAATTCATTGTTGAAAGCACTCGTGTGCATGTGCAGATGTAACTGAGTGACTTGTAAGGTAATTCCAGTTTAAAATTAAAAATCTTTTTACGTTAAAACTGCCCAGGATGTCTACATTGCCTTTTTCAGGTAGATTTTCGAAGTCTCCAAAATAAGGTTGCACAAGTGCTGCAATATTTCGGTCGACATATTTGTGTGAAAGACCTTTTTCGATTATGAAACTAAATAAGACACTTTCACGTGAAAACTTGAGTGCAAAAATCTGCGATATTGTCTGCGTCTATCCGTTTGCCGAGAGTTAGTGCCAGATAAGAATTATATTATGTTTTCAGCGGGCCAAAAACAATTAATTAATACTGAAAATTGTTTTTTTGTGATTAACCAGGTCGTTAGAATTAAACTTTCCCTATTTAACACGTTATAAAACGGAAACTAACTTCCATACGAGGACCAAACTCGGTAACATTAATGTCAAGGACATGGGGAAGAGACATAATGCAGAAAAATCAATTAGAATGTGCTGCTTTGCACTTTTAATGTGCTGCTACGGTACATCATACCATTACATACCGCTACCATTACAGCCACAAAAGGGCTCAATTGGCGCCCATCAGTGTCCAGAAGAGTTTGAAAAGGCAGGATTGCATTCTGCACAGCAGAACGAAGCATGTCCGTAGTTATGCTGGCTACCTCTCTTGATATGCTGCACTTCAGGTCAGCACATGTGTGAATGTTCCCCTGGTAAACACTGTCCTTCACGTAACTAGAATTCAGAGGTAGTGAGTTCAGGCGATCATGCAGGACAAGCATTTGTAAACGATCGGTTCATAATTCGATCGTTTCCAAATGTGTTTCGGAGAAGGAGGTGAATTTCACGAGCGATACCATTTGAGAATGCTTCGAGGCACCTTCCGTATAGTGGACCATAGGAGTTCAACCGTCGCGACACATAGCGCCCACTAACTGACGATCGGGAATTGCGCGCAGCGTTGTCTGCCATACCAACAATGATTTCATCAACCACCTGTGGTGCAACCGGTCATCAGCCACTTCCCGGAGCGACGCCCAGTTCTCCAGTTGATTTGAACTTCTTCTTCATGCTCCGCACAGCAGGTGGAGAAAGAAGACGCTTCCGTAATCCTTTCAGCCAGTGATATTCTCGAAGTGTAGCTGCAGCATTACTGTTGTTTTGAAAACAGAGCTTCAACAATAATGCGCTGCTCCTTTTGTCCTAGCTCATGTTGAGACGTTAACAAGTACAGGTGTGTGAGATTATGAATCACGATGACTGATCATGACACCTGGAGGCCATATTTGGACGGAGTGGCCGCGTGGTTAAAGGCGCTACAGTCTGGAACCGCACGACCGCTACGGTCGCAGGTTCGAATCCTGCCTCGGGCATGGATGTGTGTGATGTCCTTAGGTTAGTTAGGTTTAAGTAGTTCTGAGTTCTAGGCGACTGATGACCTCAGAAGTTAAGTCCCATAGTGCTCAGAGCAATTTGAACCATATAACCACCCGGTATTACAATGTTCCTAGAATGTCTCTATTAGGTATAGATGAGTGATGTCATCTCTTTTTTATATTGTAGTGTGATGCTATTTAACAGCATGTGTTCACGTCGTATAGCCATTATTTTAACAGGTTATATTTATAGCAGTCACGGCACAAGCTTAGATATTACAGTTAGTGTTCAAACATCATCAGTATCAAGTGCTTGCATGCGCAGAAGCATATAGATTTTCATTTTCATTTTCAATAACAATTTTTTTTACATCCACCCTCAACATAGGTGGAGGGGTATGAAATGGAATCAGATACTTAACATACATTTTCACCATTTCATTAACAGTATGTCCTCTTGTCAATAGTGCACTGTATAATAATTTCTCTCAATTTGAGTTAGTAATAGCTATGCATTTCTAAGTAACATCTGTAAACACGCACTATAAATGGAACAAAAGAATGTGATTACCTGCAACAACAGTGCTGAGATGGCACTCAAGACTATGTTCTGTGTCTTCATTCCATACCAGCAATACCCTATCTTATGTTCCTATACAATCCACAAATACTACCTCCAAGGACAGGGACTTTCCATAGGGCATTAGCTTGTCTCTCATTTAAGTTCCCAATTGCTAACAGTATTGCAGTGATCAGAGGTCTATAGCCCACTAGTGTATTATGACAAGCAGCCTCTACATATTTTTCATGAACTTAAGTGGGATTCCATGCAGCTAAGACATCAGCATTCCGAGACTATACCGGTGTCTATACCAAACATGAGAGATGTAACACTGACATGCCATATCATAACATATGAAGGACAGTACATCTGACATTTGTAAATAGTGTTTTAGTCTATGTAACCAATTTCCAAGTTAAGTAATTAAAATTACGTTGTAGGCAGAACACACATCTTCCTTTGACATACAATATTCCTGCATATAGAAGTAAAATTTCCTCCTCCTGGAATCCTAATCAACTAGGAAGGATTCTACCTTAGAGAAGGATACGATTGACTTACCTCTCCTGTCTGTACCTAATGCACGCTTGCACACCCTCTGCAGTATCAAATAAATAAAATATCATATATGCTATCTAAAGGTTTTGCTGAGTGACCCAATTGGCTGTATGAGCAGTGCATTGGAGATCAGATGTGTAATACCCACATGCCACCTTACAGCATGTGGTGTAGAGTATATTACCTCCTATCCATGCTCTATTCGTGTGGAAAGAATCATGTTCAGTAGATCTCTGTATTAGCTCTAATTCCTTGTACCAGTCAATTTGCAAGACATATACGGGAGGAGGTAAGCTATTACCTGAAAGCACTCTCTAGAGTTCTGAGTAATTAACATCTCTGTAACGTACAACGCATCTTTTGTAGCATCTATTATAAGAGACATACCAAGTACGCAAAGTAGTGTATCAGATCTCCTTTTAATATGATGTGGTAAGGACCCAGACTGACGAGAAATACTAAAAAATCGGTTGAATAAGTGTTTTGAATCCCCCTTCTTTCATGGATAAAATTTCCCTCAGTCAACCATCCGCTTTTCCTGTTATTTGTCTTATGTGGCCATTATACTTAAGGACAGTTCAGACAAGTTATTCTTAGGTATTTTACAGTTGTTAAGGCCACCAGTGATTTTTCACCAATAACATAATAGAACAGTTGTGGGTTACTTTGCCTATTTATATGCACGTGCCCTACATCTCTAAGAATATAGTTTTAATTGCGAGAATTATGAAAGCCAGATATAACAGTTCTACAGAGCAATGATCAAATAAGCAGCCTTCATTGTACATTGCTAAGTGTAGCAATCATAGACTGTTATTACTTAATGCAACATCATCTTACCACAAGGTGGCAACACACAATGCAGAGTTACTGTAACAGTGAGGAAACTATCATTTTCCATGGTGTTTTCCTTCACTTCGCCACTCTTATTTTGACTACCGCCCTTAACGGAGATTTTAAAACAACATGACGGAGTGATGGGGGCTCCTATAATCTCTACTTTTTCAGTAGATACTTTGAGTGAAAGTATTCTGCTTATTGTGTGCCCAGTGCCCTTGAGGGTTATTGTCCGTTTCGTACATTTAGCATTAAAGTATCATGAAAGTTATGTACTGATTTCACTTGACCTCTTGTCAAAATTTTTAAAATTTTTCCTCCAATCTCTGTTTTTCTATTCAGGTGTATCTGATGATGCTACTGAATGTTGTGGAACCAGATGTACTAATAAAGATTTAGCTGATATAGTTTTGTTTAACAAGAACATATTCTTTGAGATATTCAACATGTGCAAATGACCTGCATATAAATAGGCAGAGTGACTCACAACTGTTCTATTACACTATTGGTAATAAATCACTGGTGGTATTAACAACTGTAAAATATCTAGCAGTAACCATCTGAATCTACATAAAGTGTAATGTCCACCCAAGACAAATAGTAGGAAAAGCAGATTCTTGGCTTACCCGCGAATGAAGCAGTCTACAAACCACCTATTGGACCGATTTCTTAAGTCAGCCTGAGACCTTAATGATCCATATTAACAGAAGACCTGAAACACTACTTCGTATACTTGGCGTGACGTAACTTTTGTGATAGATGCTAGAGAGGGAGGCATTATGCATCACAGGCATGTTAACTACAGAGAACTCTAGAGAGTACATTCCAGGTAATGGATTACCTTCTCCTGCATATGTCTCGCAAATTGATCGAAACAAGGAATTAGTGCTAATATTGAGGTTTACCAAAATCACTCTTTCCACATGAATGGAGCATGGATGGGGGTTAATATACCCTCCATCACGTGCTGTATAGGGGTATGCAGGTGTTGCACATTTCACTGTCAGTGCACGCCTCATATAGCCAGCTGCATCATCCAAGAAAAACTTTAGGTAGCATATGTGCCCAAGTTATTTCTTTTAGACTTCTGAGGAAGAGCAAGCACTGTTTAGGTACAGATGGAAAAGGTAAATCAGTCATATCATTTTCGAAGGAAGTATTAATGCTAGTTGGTAATGATTCTAAGAGGTGGAAGCTTTACTTCTATACACAGTGTTATTGGGTTAAAAGTTGATAACATGTGCCAGAGGAAGATTTGTGTTCTGTCCATCTATAATCTTAATTATTTAATGTGTAAGTTGATTACATATACTACAAAAATATTTACAAATGTCTGATGTACTGTCCACCACATACCATCAGGTGGTATGCCAGTGTTATGTACCACATTTTTTGTATACACACTAGGGTTATCTACTAAACCTGTTGTCTTTCTCCGTAGCATGCCCTACAGAAAACATCTAGGCTGCTTGTGATAGCACACTTGTGGGATTGCTGTGATAGTGTCAGCATTTGGAAACTTAAATGAGGGACAGGCTAGCGCCCTACTCGAGGTCCCTGATAATGGTGGTGGTATTTGTGTATTGTATAGGAACATAAATTGGAGTACTGCTGCTGTGTAACGACGACATGAAACATAGTCTTCCACATCACCTTAGCACTGTTGTAGCCGGTAATCACATTATTTTGTCCCTTTACTCTGTGTATGTACAGATGTTATTTACAAATGCATAGTTATTACTAGCTTAAATTGAGAGAGATTACTATACAACGCACTAATGATGAGAGGATATATTGTTAAGCGAATACTGGAAATCTGTATTTTGCATTTGATACCTCGCTATGTATGTTGGCATGTAGAAATGATAAAAATTATTATTAAAACTGAAAATATAAATCTATATGCTTCTGTGCTTGCAAACACTTGAGACTGATGATGTGTGACCGCTAGCTGTAATATCTACGCTTGTGCAGTGACTGCTATAAATGTGCCGGCAGTTGTGGCCGAGCGGATCTAGGCGCTTCAGTCCGGAACCGCGCTACTGTTACGGTCGCAGGTTCGAATCCTGCCTCGGGCATGGATGTGAAGTCCTTACATTAGTTAGGTTTAAGTAGTTCTAAGTTCTAGGGGACTGATGACCACAGATGTTAAGTCCCATAGTGCTCAGAGCCATTTGAACCATTTTTTTTGCTATAAATGTAACATGTTTCAATAATATGTAAATGATGGACACATGCTGTCAAATAGGATTACAGTGCAGTATAAAAGAGAGATGAGACACTTAAATATGGTTAATAGAGACATTCTAGGAACAGTATAATAGACTGCAGATCGATCATATACGGAACAATTATGCTGTTAATATGCAAGATTCACCTTTTTTTAAGTGTGTGCAGCGAACTTTTCCATGTGGTGTGTGTGTGTGTGTGTGTGTGTGTGTGTGTGTGTGTGTGTGTGTGTGTGTGTATCAGGGTGGTGATGGAATGTTAATAATAATTCCCAATCAGTAGATCACTAAGATGGAAGCAACTCCTTGTAAAAGTGTTGTAATTAGACTGATTAGACTGGTGTATGCTGCCTTTGGTGATCAGTGCAAAGAAGAAGAAACGAAGCAGATTGCATATACGCCTCCTGTTGTTCAGGGTATGAGACGAGAGAGTTAATTGTTTACGATCATGAAACGTATATATATATATTTTTTTTTGCTTATTTCAGTCAAAGTGCATACATCCATCATTCCAGTCCTATACCCAGTGGTGGTGGTAATGTCACAAGTGTGGGACATTGTTTAAGCATGTGATATTACTATAATTTAGCTAGTCTTGTGAGTGTGTGTGTGTGTTTTCTAACATACATACTTTTCTGTAGAAACATTCCTATTTGGATTTTTTAATGTTCCACAATTATTTACAAGGCTACTATAATCTTATAATGTCAGACTTATCTAAGTCACCATTATAATGCCATCACAGTGCGTAGTCCATTGTTTTAACGCACTAATAATACAAGGCCCCATTCCTTACAGTGACCACGTTTCGTAAAAAAGATCCCGCTTCATTGGTAAAAGGTGGGTAGTTGGTTGAACTTGAAAAGTAGCCGAAACTTGGTAGCCGAAAGCATAGCAGTCCTCATTTCTTACCAGTATCAGTACTAATGAGCAGTAAGAGAAATAGGTTGGTTAATAATGCTTAACAATTCTCAATACTTATTAATTGGGATGTGACAGTTTCCTTGTTATTTTATTTGTGCCTGGGGGCAGAAGATGGTCTCTGTTGCTGCTTCTACCGATACTTCATGGTGAATGACTGACGAACAGAGCATGAATGACAAGTCCAATTCATGGTTCAAATGGTTCAAATGGCTCTGAGCACTATGGGACTTAACATCTGTGGTCATCAGTCCCCTAGAACATAGAACTACTTAAACCTAACTAACCTAAGGACATCACACACATCCATGCTCGAGGCAGGATTCGAACCTGCGGCCGTAGCAGTCGCGCGGGTCCGGACTGCGCGCCTAGAACCGCTAGACCACCGCGGCCGGCTCCAATTCATGATGATGGCTACCATACACAAGGGGATTTCTCACCATTTACGCATCACTGCGACCATCCTTAAAACTACAGACGTAATCATATGGATGCACAAAATAAGATCCACAATTCTAAGGGAAGTTAGCATCAGTGACATAGGCGATTAGTTTTGCTAAGCTGCCCTGTGATCCTTCTTATCTTATACATTGGATGACCTGCGTCCTTTTCCAGAAATATGGGATGCCCGAGTGTTTCAGTGACCAACGATAGGTTGTTAACTAGAAACAGGGGCAGTTATTCTGCATAATATATGTAGACTCTAAGGCGGCCTCATGTGGTTCAGCGGTATTTCCTCAATCGAGCGTTTTCAGTGGATTTTCAGTAATCTGCTCAAATGTTCCTAATATGTTATTCTCGCATCCATGTACAGCCCAACGTAGACGCAGTCGGCCGCGGTGGCCGAGCGGTTCTAGGCGCTTTCGTCCGGAACCGCGCGACTGCTACGGTCGCAGGTTCGAATCCTGCCTCGGGTATGGATGTGTGTGATGTCCTTAGGTTAGTTAGGTTTAAGTAGTTTTAAGTTCTAGGGGACTGATGACCTCAGATGTTAAGTACAATAGTGCACAGAGACATTTTTGAACCAACGTAGACATTGTGCCGTAACGTTCTACCGTGTAGTAATTTCGAAAGACGACAGTTAGTATTTAAGAATCATTTACTCACCTATTTCAGTGCCATCGTGACAGGTAACATCTTGTTTCGAATTCAGTAAACACTTCTTTCACAGCAGTTCTCACGCTTTTTTAGCCTTGTTTTCAGATTTTGTTTGCCAACAAGAATTCGGCGTTTGAAAGTAGTATGCAGCTGCCTCTACTTTCGCTGTAAGTTTGCAATATTTTTATTGAATGATGGTGGGTACTACGCATTCATCACTGTCTCCAATGAAAAGAAACCATATCTAGCACGTGGCCTGTTATATCCCTGAATTTGTGGTACAGATAGTCCGCATTATCCTCCTCAAGGCCTAATGATTGCTGTTCCGTGTTGAGGTAGTTCACAGTTAGTTTATTATCGCTCTTACTAAGCTGAATTATCTCCCTCAGCTTTTGGATTAAATGCTGAATCTTTCTCAAATCATATGCTTCCATAATTCTCAATCTATTGAATGGATAACGAATTTAAAAAAGAGAAAAACTGAAGAAGAATCATTAAGCTAATTCGAATGTATATTCGAGTGTGTTCGCTGGTCGACTTGATTTGTGTATTACCGTATAAAACCGGGCAGTTCGGCGCTATCTGCATTAATGCTTTTAGCAGTGTAGTATACATCGAATTTCTTAAGGGCTTTGCTAGTGTACTAGCGCAATTAGCATTCGGCTATGCATTTGTTTCACATTTTGTCAGCCTACTTTCTATCGCTAACCTCGTAAAAACACACCCTTTGTTTTTGCTTGGGAATACGTAAACTATTTCTTTCCCGCGTATCTTACTACTTCCATTGCCGTTCTTCTGCTGCATTTAATGTGCCAGTCAGCACTGCACACACGGATGGTGACACGAAGAACTTCTGGAGAGCAATACCAGAAAAACAAGAAGAAGAAGGAAACTGAAATGTCGCAGAAACTGTTATCAAACAAATGAGGCTTACAATAAGGAGACGTTACCCATCGATAAATTGCGGAGCTACAAGATAGAAAGTCGTAAGAAACACCAGGCAATAACAACTTTACTCATCCAATCATTGCAGAAGTTTTAATAAAAACTGAAATTACAGTGACAAAAGAGTACAGGGGCAATCTTAACATGTATTTTCGTTTCCTACGTTCGAAAAATTGAATGAATCACTTAACGGCCTACTGTGGGAAGAACGAGGATTACCTGTGTACACCCAGCAACAGTACTCACTACTTGGATCTGCGTGCTCCATAGGTTGTGGGCATTCTCACTGGATAATCTCCGGTGTGACATAAATGGAGCTACAAAACGCTGATACGTCTTCACAACTATGTCGAAGTGTCGAAAAAAATATAAAGATACAGTCCCATTATTGACAGGAGTGAACGTCTATCACTTATACAATAGCAGGAGAATACTTGGTCTTAATTTTGATTAAGAAAACAACTTCAAGAACTACCAACACTTCGGATTTTTTTTTAATATCTCTATGATGTCTTTGTAGTCATTTTTTTCACAACATGGTGCAAATGGCTCTGAGCACTATGGTACTTAACATCTGAGGTCATCAGTCCCCTAGAACTTAGAACTACTTAAACCTAACTAACCTAAGGATATCACACACATCCATGCCCGAGGCAGAATTCGAACCTGCGACCGTAGCGGTCGCGCGGTTCCATATTGAAGCGCCTAAACCACTCGGCCACTGCGGACGGCTCATTTTTTTTCATGTGGTAGAAGCAGGATGACAGGAGAATAGTTGTTACAGATTCAGTTCATTAACTAAATAATGTAGCAATACATTCTGAAACGCACCGTGCAATTTCGCATGGCTTTTGTTAACATTAGGACGGTTCAGTAACTGGAGGGTAACAAGAGTGCGGATTCCAACAGAAATGCGTTTATTAACCCTTTGACTGCTACAAACGTGCCGTGCAGAGCGCGGCTTTGTTGTCGCCCTATACAGCTACCAGCGCCTGGAAGCCGCTACCTGCGAACTGGTTCTGTCGCTCAGGCCGGCTCCCCTATGCTTAATATTCCAGGAGGGCTGGGCGTGACGATATTGTCTGCTTCTCTGGGTTTCACCGCTCCCGATACGAAATAAATACAGTTACTCTAACAGCTTACATTTTTCGCTTTGAAACTCCTCTAGAAATGAATCACTGACACATTAACACACGTGTTTATCAATATTGTTTCACACCTAAAAATTACATCTTTCCTGGAGTTTTTAGTAGGATAATAGAAGCCTATGACGAAAGCGAAGTGTCACTTTCGATTCATCTCAGTAACTTTGTGTTCTTTTATCGTTACTCTTCCATAAACCTGCTGTCCTACGTATGTTCGTAGCCGTAATAACTCAAGGAAAGGAAGAATCTATCAGTGATACTGCTCTCATATACTGACATTGGATGGGAACCACAGCAATAACTTTTTCGTTCCACATTTGTTGATTCCGTTCACGAAATTTCAGCGACGAAGTTGAGCGGACATGTGGGCCGCTAATAAAATACTTATCA
This sequence comes from Schistocerca cancellata, assembly GCF_023864275.1. NCBI lineage: Eukaryota > Metazoa > Arthropoda > Insecta > Orthoptera > Acrididae > Schistocerca > Schistocerca cancellata. The sequence goes on along the minus strand of NC_064629.1, from coordinate 124,270,779 downwards.
TCCGCTTTTAAGAAAACTATTTTGCGAAAAAATTTGATGCTTTCACATCAGGCAGCATGATATCATCACTCATTAAAGAACTGAATTTCTTTTCTTTATATTCTCTTACTTACTGTCCAGCGTCAAATAAAGTAAAGTATTGCACGATATTTTAAGATTTTTGCGTATACTTTGCCTATGGTTCGTTTTACATCGTTGATTGCAGCGCATGAAATGTAGATAACCTATCGAAATTGTATATAAAGCTGAGAGCAGAATGATATATATAACCGTTCTCAAGACATTGGTCTTTACACTCAAGCGCCCATGAAACTGTTATGGGTATCCCTATTCAAATACAGAGATATGTAAACAAGCAGAATAAGGCGTTGCGGTCGGCAACGTCTATGTAAAACAACAAGTGTCTGGCGCAGTTGTTTGATCGGTTGCTGCTGCTACAATGGAAGGTTATCAAGATTTAAGTGAGTTTGAACGTGGTGTTATAGTCGGCGCACGAGCGATAGAACACGGCATCTCCGAGGTAGCGATGAAGAGGGAATTTTCCTGCACGACCATTTCACGAGTGTACCCTGAATATCAGGAATCCGGTAAAACATCAAATCTCCGACTTCGCTGAGGCCAGAAAAAGATCCTGCAAGAACGGGACTAACGACGGTTGAAGAGAACCGTTCAACGTGACAGAAGTGCAACCCTTCCGCAAACTGCTACAGATTTCAATGCCGAGCCATCAAGAAGTGTCAGTATACGAACCATTCAACGAAACATCAATATGGGCCTTCGGAGCTGAAGGCCCACTTGTGTACCCTTGATGACTGCACGACACAAAGCTTTACGCCTCGCCTGGGCCCATCAACACAGAAATTGGACTGTTCATGACTGGAAACATGTTCCTTGGTCGGACGAGTCTCGTTTCAAACTATATCGAGCGGATGGACGTGCACAGATAGGGATACAACCTCATGAATCCATGGAATCTGCATGTCACAGAGGACTGTTCAAGTTGGTGGAGGCTCTGTGATGGTGTGGGGCGTGTGCAGTTGGAGTGATATGGGACCCCTTATACGTCTATATACGACAGGTGACGAGTACATATGCATCCTGTCTGGTCACCTGCATCCATTCATGTCCATTGCGGATTCCGACGGACTTGGGTAATTCCACCAGGACAATGCGACACCCCATACTTCCAGAATTGCTACAGAGTGCATCCAGTAACGCTCTTTTAGGTTTAAACACTTTAGATGGTCACCAAACTCCCCGGACATGAACAATATTGATCATATCTGGGATGCCTTGCAACGTGCTGTTCAGAAGAGATCTCCACCCCGTCGTAATCTCACGGATTTATGGGCAGCCCCGCAGGATTCATGGTATCAGTTCCCTCCAGCACTACTTTAGACATCAGCCGGGCCCATGCCATGTCGTGTTGCGGCACGTCTGCGTGGTCGTGGGGGTCCTACACTATACTACGCGGGTGTACCAGTTTCTTCGGCTCTTCAGTGTGTATTTACGGGAGGGTTGCGAGTATTGCACTCAGTTTTCTGGCCATGCGAAACTTGAATCATATGGTCGTAACACCCGTCGTATTTCATAACTGTTCAAGACATAGAAACGAGGTTTTTTGCAAATGATAGCGTGCAAAGAGGTGCGTGTATTTCCATCTGATTAATACTCGGAACTGTTTTATCTATCGAAGTATAGACGTCACTATAATTTTTGTGGTGGAAAGATGTTCTTTTAACAGCATTTAAAATCTCGTCAAAAACGAATATTGTAGCATTGCATATTTTAATATCTATATTGTTCTGTGTGGGGTACTCAGCTTTAATCGAAACCTGTTTGTTGTTATATCATAAGATAAAATTGCTAAGTAACTAAATCTTAGTTATTTCAATTGAGAAATTGCCTTTATTTACAACCTACACAACGAATTGTAGGTACATGTAATGATATCAGCTTCACAACTAGTGTAGAGGCGAGGCTAGTTGCTGGGCACGAAATCGAGTCATTGGTAAATTTATCAGTGACATCATGCATCATGGAGACGGAGTTGAAGCATCAGTTTTTTAGAAGTAGAAGGGTGTATTGTAATGTGGTTAGTCTTTTATCCCGACGCATTGTCTTGGTGAGATTTTGTGTGCCTGATGGAACATCCCCATTGGGCGGCATTTTCTTATATTGGTGTGCTTTCCTGTTTGGCAGGAAGAACTAAAGGGTCATAAGACTGAGCTTAACATTTTGGGATAATCTCTTGAAAGATGCGATGCGAATATCTTTTGCATATCGGCCACGTATGTTTTCGACGGCAGTCGCGTGCATCTTGGCAGGTGAATGGGGTGTGGAGTTAGTAGAACTACAGTATGACCTTTTGTGCTCTACTGCAGAGCCATTTGCATGACGATAGAGTTCCGCATGGCTGTCGGTGAATAATTGCGGCGAGCGTAATCAGCAGAAACAGGCTGATAGAGTATTTCTTTGTCTGTACTTGCAAAAAGAAGTATGATCACCTGCCGTAGTGAATGTATGAGCTTCTCAGAAACTATCAGGGCCACAGTCACTGTTTTTCATTGGGGCTAATGAGAGTCATGGATAACTATCAGACAACCATTAGTGTCATAAGAGTCCCTTTCTTGTAGCATCTTTTTTCTGGCCGCAGCGATGTCGGAAATTAGATGTTTTACCTGATTCCTGAAATTCACGGTACACTCGTCAAATGGTCGTACGGGAAAATCCCCACTTCATGCTACCTCGGAGATGCTGTGTCCCATCGCTCGTGCACCGACTATAACGCAACGTTGAAACTCACTTAAATCTTGATAATTTGCTATTGTGGCAGCAGTAGCCGATCTAACAACTGCGCCAGACACTTGTCTTATATAGGCGTTGCCGACCGCAGCGTTGTATTCTGCCTGTTTATATATCTCTGTATTTGAATACTCATGCCTATACCAGTTTCTTTGGCGCTTCGTTGTATATTGTTCACGATAAGCACCAGTAATGGACTCGAACTAGTTTATTTTGCGTTCATGGATGTCGTAAAGGATAATATAGTGAAGAAACTCGGATCGTGCACAAAAAAGACTTTTAGCCCAAAAACGCTCTATCCGGACCATACGTGGTATCAATTTACGACGTTCATGCAGGCATCTGCATAACAGGCCAGAAATTCTTATACTGCGATTGCAAAACATTTACTCGATTATAGGATACATTGTTGACAATAAGATGATGATGTTTGGTTTGGGGGGCGCTCAACTGCGCGGCCATCAGCGCCCGTACAAAGTCCCAATTTTCACGCAGACCAGCTTTTTCACATTCCAATCTAACCACTGTCACGGATGATGATGATGATGATGATGAAATGATTAGGACAACACAAACACCCAGTCGTTGACAATACGTACTTGTTCAAACGAAACAATAGTATCGATTTAATGACAGAGAACAATTTTTATGCTGTGAGCGTGTCAGTAACTACTGTTCAACAGGCGCAACACTCTGCAACACATATTTTCAACGTAGACGAAGGCTATTACTGACAAACCGTAGCTTTTCAAACCCAAATTTAAAGAATTTCTCGTAGAAAACTCATTCAGATCCCTGCAAAACTATTTCAAGTGCGTATTAAAAAGTTGTGATTTTGAGAATGGAACAGAATATTAAACAATACTGTCAGTTTATGTGTAAGTCAGTCTTAGGTGATGTTTTAATAGAATTTTAAATCGCTAAAATGTACCCCAATATTATCAAAACTTTTAATATAAAGTAAATTCTTATATTGTATTATTATTATTATTATTATTATTGTTAGTTTTAGTGTTTTTCTTCATTCTGGTATTTCAAAGTCACCTGTAATATCATTACGTTTGTTTTCTTTCGATACTTTCTCTATGCATTATGGTGTATTCTTTCGGTCGTATCACTGACATGGAAGGCTGATTCAATAAAAGCTTTTAAAAACCAAAAATATGATAAACATCAAAATAGCAAGACAATGAAATACAGTGTCCACAATTAAAGTTCCAGTTTCAAACTGCTGTAGAAAGAGAACCACTGGTTAGAATGACGTCAAATTTGAACAGCATATTACTGACACAGAGAGAAATATCATGGAAATAATTTAACGAAAAATTTACCAATAGATAGTGCTGCAAGCGTCTTGATGTAAATGGGATCGGCTGCGTATGACAGATGAATCGCAATATGACAACTATGGTTTGAGTTGTACATTACACCTGTTCAAAGTGCGTGACTGCACATGTTCGGCAGTCAACAGTTGTGGCACTGTTCGATAAGCCCATTCACCACGGTATGATCGTACCACACCTGATGGAAAAAATTAATTTTCAATTGTCCTGGGGCCAAAAACCGCACAAAAAGCAAAATGAAATCGGTTTTTAATTGTTCTGGGTCCAAAAACCACATCAAATGCAAAATGACATCGGTTTATAATTGTAGTGAGACTGGCGCAAGACATGTTCAATATGCTGTTCACCGTTTTCTGCCGTAAGTTGAAATCGAGAAAGAGCATGTTCCACAACAGATCGGAGTGTCTCGAGAGTCCCGTTCAGAATGCGGTGCGCAATGTGTGCCTCCAGTTCAGCTACATTCGTAGTTGGAGCACTGAACACATCTTTCAGAGACCCCCACAGCCAAACACACGCGATTAACATCAGTTGACCTGGACGGCCAGGCTGTAGGGTAATGACGGCCGATAATTCTGGCATTTCCAAAATACTTCTGCAGCAGCCGCTTCATTGGCTGTGCTATGCGCAGAGGAGCATTTTCCATAAAAATCATCCTACTCACACCACACATCCACGCTTGTGCACGATTGGAATGACGTTGGTGCGCGAAATGCTCTCATAGCGTTTACCGGTTATGGTACAGGTAACGACCCGCAGGACTTAACTCCTCGAAAAAATGCGGCCCTACGATAAACGATGCCGTCAACCCGCACCACACAGTAGCCTTTGCAGTATTTAGTGGTACTGGTTGATTTGCGTGCAGATTTTCCGTCGCCCATATTCTACAGTTCTGTGAATTGACATGCCCACAGAATTTTCCATTATCATTCATTGTCCACTTCCATGTTAGCAAGAAATTCCAGAGCTAAAGTTTGTGTTGCTGGCTGATCGACAGGAACCAGCTCCTGAACATGGATGATTTTGGATGGATGTTTCGTAGGATTTTATGTACCGTGCTCGCAGGTATGTCCAACTTTCGGGAATTCCCCGTGCACTGCATGTTCGCACACCACTGCTCGAGCCCTCCTGCAATGTTGTAGTCACATCTTCGACAGACGTCGCATCAACTGCTTTCCTTCCTCTCCCTACTGTACTTCAAAAGAACCTGTCTTTTCCAATTTTGTAATCATTTTGTCCAGACCCTTTAGCAGACATTGGACCAATGCCTTTCTTCACACTCTTGAGTGTCCGGAGCTCCTTCAGGGCTCCTGGCGCACAATCAGTGTCCTTATAAATGAGCTTTAGCAGCAGCGCACGATCCTTCGTTGAGATAGCCACGTTGGGCGTCTCAGTCGCAAACCGACGAACAGCTGTATACCGCGCGTCTGTTGGTCTGCAAGAAAGGCAGAAATACTGAATTCAGTGTTCCGAAACTGTTTCACTGCGGAAAATCGTAACACGGTCCCTGACTTCAGCCGTCGCACGGACGCCAAAATGGAAAATATTGAAATAAACGATATCGGAATTGAAAAACAACTGCTATCACTTAGTAGCGGAAAAGCATCCGGACCAGACGAGATACCCTTAAGATTCTACAGTGATTATGCTAAAGAACTTGCCCCATTTCTATCAGCAATTTATCGTAGATCGCTGGAAGAACGTAAAGTACCTAGCGACTGGAAGAAAGCGCAGGTCGTTCCCATTTTCAAGAAGGGTCATAAATCAGATGCGAATAATTATAGGCCTATTTCGCTTACGTCAATCTGTTGTAGAATAATGGAACATGTTTTGTGTTCTCGTATTATGACGTTCTTAGATAATACAAATCTCCTTCATCATAACCAACATGGATTCCGCAAACAGAGATCATGTGAAACTCAGCTCGCCCTATTTGCCCAAGAAATTCACAGTGCCGTAGACACTGGCGAGCAGATTGATGCCGTATTCCTGGACTTCAGGAAGGCATTTGATACGGTTCCGCACTTACGATTAGTGAAAAAAATACGAGCTTACGGAATATCGGACCAGGTTTGTGATTGGATTCAGGATTTCCTAGAAGAAAGAACACAACAAATCATTCTTAACGGTTCAAAATCTGCAGATGTAGAGGTAATTTCGGGAGTACCGCAAGGAAGCGTGATAGGACCTTTATTGTTTACAATATACATAAATGACTTAGTTGACAACATCGGTAGCTCCGTGAGGCTATTTGCAGATGACACGGTTGTCTACAAGAAAGTAGCAACATCAGAAGACTCGTACGTACTCCAGGAAGACCTGCAGAGGATTAATGCATGGTGCGACAGCTGGCAGCTTTCCCTAAACGTAGATAAATGTAATATAATGCGCATACATAGGGGCAGAAATCCATTCCAATACGATTATGCCATAGGTAGTAAATCATTGGAAGCGGTAACGACCGTAAAATACTTAGGAGTTACTATCCGGAGCGATCTGAAGTGGAATGATCACATAAAACAAATAGTGGGAAAAGCAGGCGCCAGGTTGAGATTCATAGGAAGAATTCTAAGAAAATGTGACTCATCGACGAAAGAAGTAGCTTACAAAACGCTTGTTCGTCCTATTCTTGAGTATTGCTCATCAGTATGGGACCCTTACCAGGTTGGATTAATAGAAGAGATAGACATGATCCAGCGAAAAGCAGCACGATTCGTCATGGGGACATTTAGTCAGCGCGAGAGCGTTACGGAGATGCTGAACAAGCTCCAGTGGCGGACACTTCAAGAAAGGCGTTACGCAATACGGAGAGGTTTATTATCGAAATTACGAGAGAGCACATTCCGGGAAGAGATGGGCAACATATTACTACCGCCCACATATATCTCGCGTAATGATCACAACGAAAAGATCCGAGAAATTAGAGCAAATACGGAGACTTACAAGCAGTCGTTCTTCCCACGCACAATTCGTGAATGGAACAGGGAAGGGGGGATCAGATAGTGGTACAATAAGTACCCTCCGCCACACACCGTAAGGTGGCTCGCGGAGTATAGATGTAGATGTAGATTCTGACGCCTACAGCGCCATCTATCAATCAAAATTTCCTTAAACTATTTTTCGTTCCCTGACGGTTCCCCCACGTCAATAATATGCTGTTCAAATCTGACGTCGTTCTGAGCAGTGGTTCTCTTTCAACAACATTTTGAAACTGGAACTTAATTATGGACGCCCTGTATTACTGACCCTGGCGAAAAATTGAATTACGACTTATAACTTACACTACTGGCCATTAAAATTGCTACACCACGAAGATGACGTGCTACAGACGCGAAATTTAACCGACAGGAAGAGCATGCTGTGATATGCAAATGATTAGCTTTTCAAAGCACTCGCATAAAGTTGGCGCCGGTGGCGACACCTACAACGTGCTGACATGAGGAAAGTTTCCAACCGATTTCTCATACACAAACAGCAGTTTACCGGCGTTGCCTGGTGAAACGTTGTTGTGATTCCACCCGTAAGGAGGAGAAATGCGTATCATCACGTTTCCGACTTTGATAAAGGTCGGATTGTAGCCTATCGCGATGGCGGTTTATCGTACCGCGACATTGCTGCTCGCGTTGGTCGAGATCCAATGACTGTTAGCAGAATATGGAATCGGTGGATCACAACGGCCTCGTATCACTAGCAGTCGAGATGACAGGCATCTTATCCGCATGGCTGTAACGGATCGTGCAGTCACGTCTTGATCCCTGAGTCAACAGATGGGGACGTTTGCAAGACAACAACCATCTGCACGAACAGTTCGACGACGTTTGCAGCAGCATGGACTATCAGCTCGGAGACCATGGCTGCGGTTACCCTTGATCACAGACAGGAGCGCCTGCGATTGTGTACTCAACGACGAACCTGGGTGCACGAATGGCGAAACGTCATCTTTTCGGATGAATCCAAGTTCTGTTTACAGCATCATGATGGTCGCATCCGTGTTTGGCGACATCGCGGTGAACGCACATTGGAAGTGTGTATTCGTCATCACCATACTGGCGTATCATCCGGCGCGATGGTATGGGGTGCCATTGGTTACACGTCTCGGTCACCTCTTGTTCGCATTGACGGCACTTTGAACAGTGGACGTTACATTTCAGATGTGTTACGACCCGTGGCTCTACCCTTCATTCGATCCCTGTGAAACCCTACATTTCAGCAGGATAATGCACGACCGTATGTTGCGGATACTGAAAATGTTCAACTGCTGCCCTGGCCTGCACATTCTCCACATCTCTCACCAATTGAAAACGTCTGATCAATCGTGGCCGAGCAACTGGCTCTTCACAATACACCAGTCACTACTCTGGATGAACTGTGGTATCGTGTTGAAACTGCATGGGCAGCTGTACCTTTACACGCCGTCCAAGCTCTGTTTGACTCAATGCCCCGGCGTATCAAGGCCGTTATTACGGCCAGAGGTGGTTGGTTCAAATGGTTCAAATGGTTCAAATGGCTCTGAGCACTATGGGACTTAACATCTATTGTCATCAGTCCCCTAGAACTTAGAACTACTTAAACCTAACTAACCTAAGGGAATCACACAACACCCAGTCATCACGAGGCAGAGAAAATCCCTGACCCCGCCGGGAATCGAACCCGGGAACCCGGGCGTGGGAAGCGAGAACGCTAACGCACGACCACGAGCTGCGGACAGAGGTGGTTGTTCTGGGTACTGATTTCTCAGGATCTATACGCCCAAATTGCGTGAAAATGTGATCACATGTCAATTCTAGTATCATATATTTGTCCAATTAATATCCGTTTATCATCTGCATTTCTTCTTGGTGCAGCAATTGTAATGGCCAGTAGTGTATTATAGCGTAGCGTAGTCTCTTACTGTGATGACAACGGCGAGTCTGACTGGCATCGAGTGAGCAATCAATATGGAGCCATGCTGATCGATGATCCACCAAAAGCCGCCCATAACTTACGGATAGCGTTCGAATCAGTTTCCAAGGCAGACGCAGTTCAAGTATTAATGTTTAAAATGTAGAAGAAGACCTCAAGGGCCACGCAAGTGTTCTCAGGTCGGTAGAACTTTCGTCGGACCACTCGGACAGTTTTGGAACGACAGCGTGGTACATTGACGAACTGAACGTACAGATCTCCAGTCCGATGCTTAACAGGGAAAATATTTGTCAGCGTGTCCGCTTTTGGAATATGGGGTACAGAATTCTAACACAAGTTGTTCACGGGAAATTATACGTTTTCTTCGGCGCAGTGGTGGTTTCGGAGTGGTGGTCTTGCATTCAAGGAGGATGTGACGATTCACAGAAAATTGCTAAAATACTGTCCCCAAACTACTCTCTGTCCCTTTCTCATAGAGTCCTTATCGAGGTCCGGAGGGGGATCATTCCAACACTGGCTTGCAAATTTCAGCTCCTGTTCTCAGTACAAAATAAACATCGCTGCAGGATGCCTACCCAGTTCCTTTCCCCGATTCCCACAAGTACAGCCCCTCAGCCTACTGCAGCGCTTAATCGCAACAGTACTTTACCATTTGTCCCTGGTGAAAGAAGACCTGTCACTTTTTGCTGAGGCCACATTCAATTTGTCAGCCGGAACTCTGAAAAAGACAATCTTGCTATACTGTAAGTGTGTTCATCCTTACCTCATCTATGGACCAGAATGCTTCAATCTAAATCAAAAATAACATTTTCTGCGCTAGGAGGAATCAAAAAGGTGTGAAAAATCAAGGTCAAAAATATATCCACCGCAAGAAATGGTATGTTCTCGAACTCAATGGGGCGCAACATGGCAGAGGACGCAGTCACAGAATTACGAATTCAGCTGTCCAGTTGCCATGGCCGCCCAGTAATTTGTCAAAATGGAGGGGGAGGGGGAAGAGACTCATTTTGGTTCGATCTTAGGTGTTAAGAGTTGACTGCGCAGGGAAATTTGTGACTGTGTAAAGGTTTTCGCACATACATTTCGTCGAACGATGGTCTGGCTTACATTTTACCCAAATATCTTAAAAAATTTAGCTTCCAAGACACATTTCATTAATCATTAATTATGTCACTCAACTTTTAAAAAGTAAAAGGCATGAAAATAATGTAATAAAATCCATTAACATTATCAGATGTGGTGTAGTTTTGTAGGAAAGCAATGGTGGCATATGCTGTTTCTTCGCTTTGAGAATTATTAATTAGTGAAATTTTTACTGCTTATTTTTGTTGGTAAATGACATCATTTTTTCAAGTTTTCTGACATAAAAAATGGCAGTTTTAGAATCTTATCCCCTCTTGCATAAATTTCTGCGGACGTTCAAGTCCACACAAAGACGTCGCGTTTGATATGCGCTGTACCATGTTTCTCGCTGCTTCTTTCTCCTGTCGCCAACGCGTACCAAAAATTTATCGCAACTTGCCAGTCCAGGCTAGTTCTTTTGATAGTTAGAGGGTCCATTGGATTTTTCCTGTGTGCATGAAAGTATTCAACTCTTTTATGAGGGCCTGAATCGAACTGCGGCGTAGGGGCAATGATGCGATCATTGCCCACAGCGGGCCACAGTAAGAGGTTGAATTTGTCATATGCTTAAAACACAAATACGAATTATCTAGTGCAGAATGGAATAACTAATATATGCTGACCTGGGGGAAGATCAACTTGTGTTCCGGGGAAATGTAGGAATATACGAGTCAATGCTGACCCTGCGACTTATTGCAGAAAATACTCGTATATTTAAAAATGCAAACCTGTGTTTATCCCACTTTTAGACTTAGAGAAAGCTTTTGATAGTATTGACCGGAAATGCTGAAGCTATCGGAATAAAACACACGGAGCGGAACATTATCTACAACTCGTACAAATACCAGACTGCAGCTAGAAGAGGCGAAGGATACGATAAGGAAGCAACAGTTGAGAAGTGAGTGAGGCATGGTTGTAGCTTACCCCGTTGTAATTCAATCTTTACAATAAGCAAGGAGAAAAGGAAACCATAAGGTTTGTGATGACATAGTAATTCTGCCAGAATCGGCAAATCACTTAGAAGATCAACTGAGCGAAATATATGGTTCCTTAAAAGAGGTTACAAGCTGAACATCAACGAAGCTAAAGCAAAACTAATGGAATAAAGTCGAATTAAATAAGGTGATGCTGAGGGAAATAGATTAAGTAATGGGATACAAGGAGTTTTAGAAGAGTTTTGACATTTAGGTACTAAAATAGCTGATACTGACTAAAGTGAGGTATTACAAAACGCAGAATGACAATAGCAAGAAAGGATTATCTGGAAAAGAGAAATATGTCAAAATTTTGTATAAATTTGTGTGCTAGAAAGCCCTTTGTGAAATTATTTGTCTGAGGACTGATGACCTCAGATGTTAAGTCCCATAGTGCTCAGAGCCATTTGAACTATGAATTCTACAGACATGAATTCTATGTGGTTGCTGTTATTGTCCTTAGCTGTCTTTCTATGGGCTTGGGGGCCTCAGTGTTGGTGCCCTCGGCTGGTCAGCCTGCGGCTTCTGATCTGATAGCAGTTCCTAGAGTTGTTGGGAAGCACATGGCAAACGCTGTGATGGAGTCTTTGAAATGAAGAGCATTTGAGATCTGGTGTTGCAAAAGAATGGTGAAGATTAGACGATTATAATGGGTAACTAATGAAGAGATGATACATCGAATTAGACAGAAAAGAGCTTTATGGCCATACTTTACAAAAAGAAGAAACAGGTTGACAAGACACATGCTGAGGCATCAAGGAATATTTGATTCGGTAAAGGAGGGAAGTTGGTAGTAGGCTCATAGCTAAAATACGATAGTATGTCTCTCATCTGAAATACATGGTGGGCTCAAAGAGGTTTTGCACGCTACAAACCAGTACATTATACTGGACAGCGAAGGCTCAACAGACACGAGTGTAACATCGTTTGCTCCAAGAAAGATTAACAGAACCACTAATGTTCACAATACAAATAAATGATTTATTAGAAAAGGTTTTGAGCACTCTCACATTGTTTGCTGAAGATGCTGTTTTCCATAGGAAAGCATTGTAAGACAATGATTGTTAGGAAATTCAGAAAAAAGTTAGAAAGTATATCTACTTGGGGTGCTGAATGGTGGCTCTCTTTATTAGGAATTAGTGCAAAATAATACCTATTACACGGCGAAAGGACTCAATAGTACCCGAGTAAAAGAAACGTGTCAAGCATCTGGAACCAGTCACATTGTTCAGTTATCTATGGGCGAAGCTTCGAAGTGATATGAATCAAAACAAACACGTGAAATCAGTAGCAGGTAAAACGAAGGTAGGTTTATTGCGAAATCATATCCAAGACGCTAGTGCTGGGGTGCTTAGGCCTTGTACCGACTAGTGTAGAAAATCGAGCGAATTTTGTTTCTAGACAGTCATTTTGTATATAGACAATCAGATACGTTTCTTGTCCACAGGCTCGCTTTTGCAACAAAATCGCAGAATTTTTTACTCCTATTTGAAATCGGAGACATGAGACAATTCTTAGAAAATATTGCCCAACATTTGGTAGCGTGGGGGTTTCGTAGACATGGCTTCCAGTTATTATCTTTGCGACGGTTTTCATTATTCTTGTTTTTATCATTTTTAAACATCACTTACCATGATGTGGCCACCAACGGTAAAAATGTTGTAGCTGACTGAAGATTTTCACACAGCATCATGTTTGTAGGAAGCTAGTCATTCCGAATATAAAAACCGCAACAAGAAAAAGCTGATTATGTAAATGCTGGCCAAAAAATATTAAGTATCAGTGAGTGATGTTGAAAAAAAATACTGTCTTTTACTTTAAAGTCGAAATTAAACTACAGTCGAAACGAGGCCCCTCCGCAAACAGTTCAAGTTTCAACCAATGTCTCCTCTTTCGACTTTTCTCACGATCCGTTATTATTACTGCACAAGCCCAGATCCCAACAAGGTCACCCATATTTAGCAAATATCACGAACAAGGCATTCGAGTGTGCACACGAGACAAAGTATCTAGACGGTCTGTATACATTTTCTAGCTACATGTCGATAAACAGTCCCTCTACAGTGCCTTATAGACAATCGCATGATTTCGCGTACAAATGTGTACTTAGCCCAACAGCAGACATCGTACGAATTCATAGGCGCGTTGTCCGGTAACAGATCGCTAAAGTCGGCGTGAATATTTAACAGAGATGCTCAGGAAACTTAAATGGAAATCTTCTATAGATAGAGATAAAAAGAGCAGTATTATTCGAAGTAAACTGTCCTCTTAAAGGTCATGAAAACAGGATAAGAGAAATTAAGGCTTTTAGGTGAGTATACAGCCGTTCTTTCCTCACTCCAGTTACGAATAAAATAGAAGTGCCCTCTGCCATGTATTATGCAGTGACTTGCTGAGTATATATATATATAGTATGGTCCATTGATCGTGACCCTGCCAAATATCTCACGAAATAAGCGTCAAACGAAAAAACTACAAAGAACGAAACTCGTCTCTCGTCTTGCTTGAAGGGGGAAACCAGATGGCGCTATGGTTGGCCCGCTAGATGGCGCTGCCATAGGTCAAACGAACATCAACTGCGTTTTTTTAAAATAGGAACCCCCTTTTTTATTACATATTCATGTTGCACGTAAGGAAATATAAATGTTTTAGTTGGACCACTTTTTTCACTTTGTGATAGATGGCGCTCTAATAGTTACAAATATATTGCTCACAATTTTAGACGAACACTTGGTAACAGGTAGGTTTTTTAAATTAAAATACAGAACGTAGGTACGTTTGAACATTTTATTTCAGATGTTCCAATGTGCTACGTGTACATTTGTGGACTTATCATTTCTGATAACGCATGCTTTTACAGCGTGATTACCTCTAAATACTACATTAATGCAATCAATGCTCAAAATGATGTCCGTCAACCTCTATGCACTTGGCAATACGTGTAACGACATTCCTCTCAACAGCGAGTAGTTCGCCTTCCGTAATGTTCGCACATGCATTGACAATGCGCTGACGCATGTTGTCAGGCATTGTCGGTGGATCACGATAGCAAATATCCTTCAACTTTCCCCACAGAAAGAAATCCGGGGACGTCAGATCCGGTGAACGTGCGGGCCATGGTATGGTGCTTCGACGACCAGTCCACCTGTCATGAAATATGCTATTCAATACCGCTTCAACCGCACGCGACCTATGTGTTTGACATCCATCATGTTGGAAGTACATCGCCATTCTGTCATGCAGTGAAACATCTTGTAGTAACATCGGTAGAACATTACGTAGGAAAACAGCATACATTGCACCATTTAGATTGCCATCGATAAAATGGGGGGGAAATTTTTCTTCCTCCCATAATGCCGCACCATACATTAACCCGCCAAGGTCGCTAATGTTCCACTTGTCGCAGCCATCGTGGATTTTTCGTTGCCCAATAGTGCATATTATGCCGGTTTAGGTTACCGCTGTTGGTGAATGACGCTTCGTCGCTAAAAAGAACGCATGCAAAAACATCTGTCATCGTTCCGTAATTTCTCTTGTGCCCAGTGGCAGAACTGTACACGACGTTCAAAAGCCGTCTCCATGCATTTCTTGGTGCATAGAAATATGGTACGGGTGCAATCGATGTTGATGTAGCATTCTCAACACCGACGTTTTTGAGATTCCCGATTCTCGCGCAATTTTGTCTGCTACTGATGTGCAGATTAGCCGCAACAGTAGCTAAAACACCTACTTGGGCATTATCATTTGTTGCAGGTCGTGGCTGACGTTTCACATGTGGCTGAAAACTTCCTGTTTCCTTAAATAACGTAACTATCCGGCGAACGGTCCGGACACATGGATGATGTCGTCCAGGATACCGAGCAGCATACATAGCACACGCCCGTTGGGCATTTTGATCACAATAGCCATACATCAACACGATAACGATCTTTTCAGCAATTGGTAAACGGTCCATTTTAACACGGGTAATGTATCACGAAGCAAATACCGTCCGCACAGGCGGAATGTTACGTGATACCACGTACTTATACGTTTGTGACTATTACAGCGTCATCTATCACAAAGCGAAAAAAGTGGTCCAACTAAAACATTCATATTTCTTTATGTACTACACGAATATGTAATAAAAAATGGGGGCAGCTGATATCCGTTTGACCTATGGCAGCGCCATCTAGCGGGCCAACGATAGCGCCATCTGGTATCCCCCTTCAAGTTAGACGAGTTTCGTTCTTTGTAGTTTTTTCGTTTGATGCTTATTTCGTGAGATATTTGGCCCGGTCACTATCAACTGACCACCCTATATACACTCCTGGAAATTGAAATAAGAACACCGTGAATTCATTGTCCCAGGAAGGGGAAACTTTATTGACACATTCCTGGGGTCAGATACATCACATGATCACACTGACAGAACCACAGGCACATAGACACAGGCAACAGAGCATGCACAATGTCGGCACTAGTACAGTGTATATCCACCTTTCGCAGCAATGCAGGCTGCTATTCTCCCATGGAGACGATCGTAGAGATGCTGGATGTTGTCCTGTGGAACGGCTTGCCATGCCATTTCCACCTGGCGCCTCAGTTGGACCAGCGTTCGTGCTGGACGTGCAGACCGCGTGAGACGACGCTTCATCCAGTCCCAAACATGCTCAATGGGGGACAGATCCGGAGATCTTGCTGGCCAGGGTAGTTGACTTACACCTTCTAGAGCACGTTGGGTGGCACGGGATACATGCGGACGTGCATTGTCCTGTTGGAACAGCAAGTTCCCTTGCCGGTCTAGGAATGGTAGAACGATGGGTTCGATGACGGTTTGGATGTACCGTGCACTATTCAGTGTCCCCTCGACGATCACCAGTGGTGTACGGCCAGTGTAGGAGATCGCTCCCCACACCATGATGCCGGGTGTTGGCCCTGTGTGCCTCGGTCGTATGCAGTCCTGATTGTGGCGCTCACCTGCACGGCGCCAAACACGCATACGACCATCATTGGCACCAAGGCAGAAGCGACTCTCATCGCTGAAGACGACACGTCTCCATTCGTCCCTCCATTCACGCCTGTCGCGACACCACTGGAGGCGGGCTGCACGATGTTGGGGCGTGAGCGGAAGACGGCCTAACGGTGTGCGGGACCGTAGCCCAGCTTCATGGAGACGGTTGCGAATGGTCCTCGCCGATACCCCAGGAGCAACAGTGTCCCAAATTTGCTGGGAAGTGGCGGTGCGGTCCCCTACGGCACTGCGTAGCATCCTACGGTCTTGGCGTGCATCCGTGCGTCGCCGCGGTCCGGTCCCAGGTCGACGGGCACGTGCACCTTCCGCCGACCACTGGCGACAACATCGATGTACTGTGGAGACCTCACGCCCCACGTGTTGAGCAATTCGGCGGTACGTCAACCCGGCCTCCCGCATGCCCACTATACGCCCTCGCTCAAAGTCCGTCAACTGCACATACGGTTCACGTCCACGCTGTCGCGGCATGCTACCAGTGTTAAAGACTGCGATGGAGCTCCGTATGCCACGGCAAACTGGCTGACACTGACGGCGGCGGTGCACAAATGCTGCGCAGCTAGCGCCATTCGACGGCCAACACCGCGGTTCCTGGTGTGTCCGCTGTGCCGTGCGTGTGATCATTGCTTGTACAGCCCTCTCGCAGTGTCCGGAGCAAGTATGGTGGGTCTGACACACCGGTGTCAATGTGTTCTTTTTTCCATTTCCAGGAGTGTATATATATGGTTCGTCACGTCTTTCATGCGAGGCCCACTGTTGTCGGAATTGTTTCCTACTTTAAACAAAGCGAATTATTAAAGAGGAATTTTATTTGCCAATTCGATTGAGTTGTGCCAAAGTAGTTTAGTGCGGTGTTCATGTTATCGATATGTATTAACGGGGACAGGAAAACAGTATAACCAGTATTCCAGCAGCGACTGAGCAGCACTACTGCTAACAATCAACGGGGGCCAGGACGATGCCGTCGTTGCTGCTACTTCGCGTTTTATTGTCCCTGTTAATACATATCGACAAGAAACTATCGCACTGCCATAATTTGGGAAGTATTCAAAAAACACGCCACCCGACTATACAGGAACTCGAGACACTCAAACAATCCCTTCATCCTTACTCTGGGAAACTATGATCACAACCATAGGTGGTGGAAGCATAAGCGGCCAAAGACACTACTAGCAAGGGCATAACCACCTATGGCAAGCTAACATATACCAACAAGCAACAAACGTCGGCAAGCCCCTGCATATCAGCAACGTTGACTGGATATGCCAGCTGCCATTAAAGTCGACCAAAGGGCTTCCGCAGTGAAACCGACGAGCTCGCGCACTGACGCACAAACAAATCGCCTTACACTGTGCATCTGATATATGACCTGTGGGACACAAAACGATGATGAACCTAAGTGTTACAGGTATACTGACGCTGACCGAGAGATCAACACCAGCACCAGCGGCAGCCGCCGAGTAACAGCACCGCACGACGTCAAAGGTATCGACATGCATGATACCCACTACTAACAAAGCCTACCCTTGCATGACGTGTCGCAGGCAGCAGGACATCCGCTACTGCTTTTACTACCCGACTTAACTATTGCAGAGGTTTTCCCCCTTGGCTCTTGCCTTGGCACTTTTTCCCCCCCTCAGCCCTTCAAACCGCTACCCTTCGTTCGACTTTCGACCCAATCTATCTCCAGATGAGCGAGTATTGATGGTTAACCTTAACCAGACGTATTCAAACATCGCAGTATCCACATCCTGCAACACCTCACTTTAGTGAAAACGAACCCTTATACAGAGACGGCAGTAGACCTTTTGAGTTGGCCATCATGCCGGTGTGGGCGTGGAGGGGCTCCACCTCTTAAGAAAAAGAAAAAGAAGAACCTGTTGAATGCACACAAATCATTTTGTTTATGTCAGTAAATAAACCGAAGATTTCCGTCGACATCGGGCGTCGAAAGAAATACGTGTTGAGCAATTTATTTTGGGCTGACTCCAACTGCTCACTGCAAGCACGAAACATCAGACAAAGTGTACCTGATGTGTCTTAGGAGGGACATGCTGGAGATTATACTATATGGATATGGTGTCCGAAAGAACAGACACCATATACATATGGTATATAGTTCTGGTAATACCGGCCGTGACCTCCTTCTTCTGTGCGGATGCACACAAATTCCCCGAACTCTTACGGGACTTGGCAAGAATGTCTTCCACGAGTAATGAGTGTGTTGGGGTGGGACACTACGAATGTAGTGTGTGGACATACAAGGTGAGAATCTGGGTCTCGCGGGAGTCGTGCGCGGGATAATCCCTGCAGTCGCGCTATTCTCTGTGCCCTCGGTGGCTCAGACGGATAGAGCATCTGCCATGTAAGCAGGAGATCCCGGGTTCGAGTCCCGGTAGGGACACACATTTTCACCTGTCCCCGTTGATATATATGAACTCCCGTCAGCAGTTGACGGTATTAAAAAGTTAGTTCTAATTTCATGCTGTAGATTGGATGCAGCTGCCATATTGGGCACAGAGCGCATCTATGAACTTGATGAATAGGCTACTACCTGACTGAGGCATACGGCTTTGATGTTTCCACATGACCATCTGCCAGGTACAGGTTGGTCAACACACAAGATCTCAAAGCACTTATCAGGGGCAGCCTTAACCTTGAAGTACGTAGAAATGGCTCTGAGCACTATGGGACTCAACATCTTAGGTCATAAGTCCCCTAGAACTTATGAACTACTTAAACCTAACTAACCTAAGGACATCACACACACCCATGCCCGAGGCAGGATTCGAACCTGCGACCGTAGCAGTCCCGCGGAAGTACGTAGAGAGGAAGAAACAAAGCTTAGATTGTAATTTCACGTCGACACAGTGGTCATTAGAGATGATATACTAGCTCGTTAGGAAACGTTAAACTACATTCCACCCTTGTTCCTCCAAGGGAAACGACAGAAAAGCTAAGTCAGTGTGGCGGGACACAAATTTCAGCACAGTTCGCCCCAGAGTCTGAGCCACTATGCCACACTGGTTTATTGTAACAATTAGAGCTAGATAAACACAACTTATGACTTCTGATTGTTGTTGCTCGTTTCACCTCAACCGAGGTGCACGTCTTCTACATGAAATTCCATATGCGTGTGTCTTTTCATAGACACAAGAGGAACGGAGACAAATCCTCGGCCGGCAGTGGTGGCCGAGAGGTTCTAGGCGCTACAGTCTGGAACTGCGCCACCGCTACGGTCGCAGGTTCGAATCCTGCCTCGGGCATGGATGTGTGTGGTGTCCTTACGTTAGTTAGGTTTAACTAGTTCTAAGTTCTAGGGGACTGATGACCTCAGAAGTTAAGTCCCATAGTGCTCAGAGCCATTTGAACCATTTTGAACAAATCCTCGATCTACGCATTTTCTGACTTCCGTAAATCACTTCCAACTATTGTTAGGACAATTCGTTCAATAGGTCCAGATCGAATGCTTCCCAGCAATATTCTCCTAACGTGCTAATATGTCATTTCTAATGACCACAGTGCCGACATCATATTACATTCTAAACTTTGTTTCTCACTCTCTACGTATACAGCGGTAGGTCTGCCTCCGATCAAGTATTTTTTAGATCCCGTGTGCTGACCGTCCTGCACGTGCAGATGGTCACCTGTAACATCATGTCACATGTCCCACTTAACTAACCTATTCGTCAAGCCGACAGGTGCGCTTTGTACCCAACATGGCAGCTACAGTCCGTCTATATCCGCAGCATGACAGCTACCTCTAATTAAGTTGCTCAGCAGTGTACAATAGATTCTTCATTACAGAGCCTCGTTAAGTATAACTCGCACGCACAATAGGTACCGGAATTAAGTTCCTAAGTCAGGATGTAACTGAGAAAGAAGCTGTTTTAATATGCTGATATACAAAATTAAAGCAAAAAATGGAAATTTCGCAAGGCTGCGTTTATTTTTCAAGAAAACAGTGTAAACAGGTGATAGTAAAGTAGAAACAATGTAAAAAATAAAGAACGTAAACAACTGCAACATGCATAACGGTAGACAAAATTGTCTTACGTTCTTTCCAACTTAATAGATTTGCACGCACATTCCGATAACTGATTAATGTGCTCAGCATGGGGTATGACCACCTCTGGCAACAATACAGGCCCGGCAACGACGGGGCATGCTGTGAATGATGTCATGTTGAGGCAATAACTCCCATCTTTCCTGCTGATCTGCTCGCAAGTGTTGGAGAGTGGTTTGTGGATGCTGACGTGATACATTCAGTCTCCCTAGTGCAGGGCTTCACATCATACGTGCTCGCGGAGCAAGCTGTGAGCAGCAAGGCGCGAGCACGGAGCAGCGCGAGCACGCTACCCCCACTACCGGACCAGAGCGGAGAGTGGGGAAAGTCACGTGGGGCACACAACAGCTGCCGCCGGTCAATGTAAATCCGCGGCCACCTGCAGGGATATCACTCACGAATTATTACTGCGACAAATGAAACAAATAAAGGAGAATGTACACGTGCCAGATAATTTTATTAGCTTAGTGTATGCCTCTACATTCGTATTAATTGGTGAACTGTTACACAATAAAAGGTGTCACTGAAGTGTGGGATTCTCGGTTATCTTGTACTTTTTGCCCTTTACAATTGCGTCTATGTTCGGAGTAATTGTTCTTGTGCATTTTAGGCGCAGCGTGCAGCTTAAATTTCGAGCAGACAATGCGTTTCTCAGGCGCGTCTTGTTACATTTCATTGCAGAGAACAGTTGTTCACAAACATACGTGGAACCGAACATTGATATTATTGTAGCCGCCAGTTTGTGCAAACGAGGAAATCTATCCTGAGGGAAGTGTCTGTAGAATTCCAAAATGTTTTTCTTGTTCTGAAATTTGTCTCTGTATTCTCTGTCACACTGCAGGTCAATAATTTCTTGCTGCAGCTCAGGACGAATCTCTTAAATATTCGCTGAATATGGAGAGAACAGATCAAAATCAGTGTCTAGTACTGTCAGATCTTGAAAGCGCTGATCAACTAAACTATGTGAATAACGTTCACAGTCTTTGTGAACATCTTGCATGGATGATAATTTAGGAAAATGAGCTAGGTTTCCTGTTTCCAGCTGACTCACCCAAAGTGTCAATTTCATTTTAAAAGCTCGTATTCGATCTATGAAATGAGTAATTAGCAGATCTTTACCTTGTAGTGAAATGTTCAAAGCATTCAGATGGCTAGTTAAATCTGCTAAGAACGCGAGATCACATTTCCATGAAGGCTCTTTCAATTCAGGAACACACATGTTATTTATTTCCATGAACATATTTATCTCATCTAATAGGCAAAAATTCGATTTAATAGTTCGCCACGACTAAGCCAGCGGACCTCGCTGTAATAAGGCAGGCTATCATACTGGCTTTCTACATCCTCAAGAAAGCTTTTAAATTGCCTGTGTTGTAGCCCACGCTTCCTTATATAATTGGTTGTACGAACAACAACACTCATCACATT
Organism: Schistocerca cancellata; assembly: GCF_023864275.1. NCBI lineage: Eukaryota > Metazoa > Arthropoda > Insecta > Orthoptera > Acrididae > Schistocerca > Schistocerca cancellata. Next base: position 124,249,131 of record NC_064629.1, on the reverse strand, counting down.
TTTTAGAGTGATACTCTTTGCACATAAGTTTTCCTGGTGGATCACACAGTGAACGCCCCTTATTTCATTCGGCACGGTCAGTTTTTGCATTTTCTCCTTCAACAGCGCGTTCCCTGTCATCGCTGGTGAACCGTCTGTAGACACTGAAACTAAAGAATTCCACGACGATCCTATATTTTCAACACTTTCTTCAACACTACTTAAAATATCACCTCCGGCTGTAGTGTTCTTCATGGCTACTACATCGAGGAGCTCCTCCCTCACCTCTAATAAATATGGTAAGCTGCGCTGTTCCAGTGATATCAACACTTTCGTCCAGAGCTAGAGAATACGACATAAAATCTTTACAGATATTTGCAAGCTGGCTCTGGACTTCGTCTGGCATGTCTTGTATGCGACGCATAATGGTCATGTTAGATAATGGCACAATCCGAAACTGTTCAACTTGAGATGGACAAAAATGTTCCGCTGCAACTACCAAACATTCTTTTATTAAATCGCCATCAGTGAAGGGGCGCAGGGATTCTGCTAAAAGCAAAGCAATTTTGTAACTCACTGTGAGAGCTGCCTCAGTTGATTTTTCTTCGTCGTCCAGATCTTCTTCGGACAGCTTCCTTTTAAGTTTAATAACTTCCTGTGCACGATCTGGTCCATCACATTTTCCACTTCCGTAGTCTTTCGCGTGGTACGACATATAATATCGCTGCAAATTAAATTTCCTAAAAGAATTCAGCGTTTTGTGACATACTAAACATTTTGCAACACCATCTTCTTCTGTAAACAGATACAATTCCTCCCAATGGGGGTTGAACTACGAAAGCATGGTTGGGGTTACACAACGGCGACTTGACATGATTCTTAACCAGCGAAGTGACTGTTAGAGCTGATCGTAGTACTTTTAACGTTACACAGTCAGCGCGAATTCAATAGGCACGCTGCGGTCCTATTCATACGTGCGCGCGCATTTCCCCTCCCTCCCTTCCCTCCCTACTCCGCGACCTTGCACCTGCTCGCGAGCACGTGCCTGAGCAGACGCGAGTACTCGCGCTCAAAACCGGCCAGTTGTTAAGCCCTGCCTTAGTGCATACCAGACATGCTCTATGGGATTCAAATCGGGAGAGCGAGTAGGCCATGCGTGCAGTATCTTCCAATTCCAAGGACACATCAACCACCCGTGCTCTATGAGGTGGAGCATTATCGTCCAAAGTCTGGTCCCACAGCAACTTGCAACAACCGTACATGAGGTCCCAAGATACCTGACAGCAGTTAAATCTTGACGATTCACCCGCACGATTTCATGAAGAGATGTTCGAGTGGTCAATATAATCCCTGCCCAGACTAATATCGATCCCACCTCGATATCAGCCGGCCGGGGTGGCCGAGCGGTTCTAGGCGCTACAGTCTGGAACCGCACGACCGCTACGGTCGCAGGTTCGAATCCTGCCTCGGGCATGGATGTGTGTGATGTCCTTAGGTTAGTTAGGTTTAAGTAGTTCTAAGTTCTAGGGGACTGATGACCTCAGCTGTTAAGTCTCATAGTGCTCAGAGCCATTTGAACCATTTGAACCACCTCGATATCGGTCTTTTTCCACAATGTTTGGATCCCGAGATCGTGTTCCACGTTGATTCCGGATGCGAATCCGTTAAGAATCACTCTCCAGGCCAAATCGCCACTCAACTGTGAAAAGAAAATTGGCCCACTGTTCGAGGTCCGGCTACCATGTTGACAGCTCCGCTCTGGACGTTCCCTTCTGTGAAGACACGTCAGAGATACCCATATAGCAGTTCTCCGACAATAAAGGCCTTCTGTACACCGTTTGCCTCGATACAACACGTCCAGTGGATGCTGCGACTTCAGATGCCAGTTGCCATGCAGTACTAAGGCTGTACCGTCGTGCCCTTGCAGTCAGATAAGGATCCCCTGTGTCTGATGTCACATTTGCTCGGCCCTGCCCTGGTCTTCGAGATACAGTTTCAGTCTCTATACACTGTCGCCACAACCGAGAAACAACACAACTATTCACATTAAGCCATCGGACCACATCAGTTTGCCGGCCGCGGTGGTCTAGCGGTTCTAGGCGCTCAGTCCGGATCCGCGCGACTGCTACGGTCGCAGGTTCGAATCCTGCCTCGGGCTTGGATGTGTGTGATGTCCTTAGGTTAGTTAGGTTTAATTAGTTCTAAGTTCTAGGCGACTGATGACCTCAGAAGTTAAGTCGCATAGTACTCAGAGCCATTTGAACCATTTTGAGCCACATCAGTTTGCGACTGTCTTGCTTCCATTCTCCCTATGGACTTCCACCGCAAAGAACGGGTAGGCGTCTCCTCCATCCCACAATGCACCGTTTGTGATGGTGTACACAGCGATTGTCGATGTGGGACTACACAGCAAATATTACACCGTTTGATAGATTCACTGGCGTCATCGCTGGCTTGGTTGTCCGTTCATCTTCCGTGCAGAAAACGATCTACGGACATCAGTTGAATAAAATATTAGTTCCCTGCTTCTCCGTGTTAATTTTCTTAAATTTTGCACCTGTGTAGGACGTTTCTCCACCAGACTCTCAGTTTTAGGTCTCAGCAGGTATGACAAAGATCAACCTGCTCCTTATAGCTCATTTGTATTATCCATGCAACACTGGTTTACATGTAACCATAACAACAACATTTACCGCTACATCGTGCAAAATTTAATAACAAAAGCTTTTGTATATCTGAGTTATATCGTTTTGCCTCCAAAATCTTGAAAGTGCTACAAATTGAAAAAGATGTATTAATAACGGGATTGCTTTCGAAATGTCAGCTGGAACAGAATTAACAATAATAATAAGGATTAATTTATTCCCAAGTAAGATCACACTAATATGCTTTCTCCTGGAAACGGCGGGGAATTATTGAAAGCTGGATTTCTTTTCAGACAAAGTACTTCTAGTTCGTTTTAAAATATAGGACATAAGACAAACTACATGCAAATGGGATGATTATTACTTGAAAAAGAGAAAAAGAAACAGCTACAAGGAAAAAAAACATGAACATGTACTATCATTGAGCTAATGCGAGCATAAGCTTCCAAGGTGTTTTTCACTGACGAAACCCTGCCGGATTTATCGGCCAATGCACGGCTTCGTTTAGAATTGTCGTCCTGGCAAATACTAGTTCGTAATCTGCTAAAATATCTCATCAAGAATCGAATGAAGTGACGTAGTGCTACGACAGTGGATTCACATTGGGGAATATTGAGGTTCAAGTCCTCGTCCGGTCATACAGATTTAGATTTCCCGTGGTTCCCTTAAATCGCTTAAGGCAAATGCCGGGGTGGTTCATTTGAAAAGAACACAGTAGTTTTCCTTTGCCATCCTTCTGCATCCAAGCTAGTGCTCCGTCACTAATGACCTCATTGTCAACGGGACGTTTTCATCTTCCCATCAAGACAACGTTGTTAACCAGCTGTTGGTCATAGAACATTCAGTAGGCATCTAATCTCATGAACTGTAGCAGAAATATCTCTCGAAATAACTGCGTTATACATTTCGCTGTATCCTATACTACAGTGGTCCTTATTTTTTCGAATTTCGTGTTTCTTCACGCACACCCCGTAGATTCTTTCCTTTTGTTTTAAGAAGAATTTTAATACCTTTTTTGTTGAAACTGAAAACGAGGAACCGGTGACGCAGTGGTCGAGAAACTGCTTCATGTCAGATGTGTTGCTTATTGCCGCTTAAACGTGTTCCTCACTGCTATCGGCTGTTAACAGTCCATTTATGTCTTCCATTAACTTCAGCTCCAACATATCATGTCACCTTAAGGTTTTTCATAGCCTCTTTGGCACGAAGGTACGACGCGTCCGAATCTCTAGAAAAAGGAATATTATTTGAGAAATTAAATCTATGCTTCACTTTTTCAACATGTCCAAACTCTTGACTGAAGTGAACTCTTCACACCGCTGTAGAGTAAAAATTTCATTCTGGAAACACTCGTCATCTATCCGGAATATCCATCCTTCCAGGAATCCTAGTCCCGCTGCTGCTACAGTCGCAGGTTCCAATCCTGCGTCGGGCATGGATGTTTGTGATGTCCTTAGGTTAGGTAGGTTTAAGTAGTTCTAAGTCAAGGGGACTGATGACCTCAGGTGTTAAGTCCCATAGCATTTAGAGCCATTTGAACCTAGTCCCGCTAGTTTCGCAGGAGAGCTTCCGTCTAGTTTGGAAGGTAGGAGATGAAGTACTGGCAGAAGTGAAGCTCTGAGGAAGGGTTGTGGGTCATGCGTGAGTAGCTTAATTCGGTAGAAGAATTGCCGACAAAAAGCAAACGTCCCGAGTTCGAGTCCCGCTCCGGCACAACGTTTTAATCTGCCAGGCAGTTTCATATCAATGTACACTCCGCTGCTGAGTGAACATTTTACTCTGAAGAATGATAGCAGCCAAGCACACGCACAAGTAATAATAAACAACACGGAGTGACATGACGCAACTTCTCGACCATTGCGGCATGGGTTCCTTGTCTTCAGTTTCAACAGAATAGATCTCAAAATTCTCCTTAAAACAAAAGGGAAGAAACTAGGGAGTGTGGAACACGAATTAAAAAAAAAAAAAAAAAAAAGAAACAAAAAGACCACCCAATCCTACACAGTAGCGCGTTTAGGGCGCTCGACAGTGTGTTCTCTGCCTTCGAAGGTTAGGGCATGGGAAGTTAAATTCTTACAGTCTTGAGTGTCTGCATTGTGGACAGAATACAAGCAAGCTTCGAAAGAAGCTATATTTATTACGCAACGTTAAAAATTACCCTTTGCTTGACATCTACTTTCACGGCAAGGGAACAAGGGATCTTTTCGCAATATTTTAGCGCAGTACCTTCCCTGGAAAGTATTTGTCGTTTCTCAGTATCAAAAAATCAAATGGCTCTAAGCACTACAGGACTTAACATCTGAAGTCATTAGTCCCCTATACTTAGAACTACTTAAACCTAACTAACCTAAGGACATCACACACATCCATGCCCGAGGCAGGATTCAAACCTGCGACCGTAGCGGTCACGTGGTTCCAGACTATAGCGGCTAGAACCGCTCGGCCACTCTGGCCGGCGAAGGATTCGAACCTGCGACCGTAGCAGCAGCGCGGCTCCGGACTGAAGCGCCTACAACCGCTCGGCCACCGCGGCCAGCTTCTCGGTATCTTATATAAACTGTTGTTTACAGTTTTTGCAAACGTCTTAAAATTGTGACTACAGACAAGGAGCCAAAATCAATAATAAAACACATTGTTCTTAAATTCACTCGGACGTTTATAGTTATCGGAAAGACAATTTCTTTTTTGTGGTTATATGTGCTAGTCAACTAGCCAGTACGAGTCTTAGCAGCGCAGGTAACGTGGTTTCGCAATTCCCAGGCCTACGCTCCGGTCACGCAAGCCACAGCCTGGAATTCGATCCGCTTTAGGGCCGTCTCATCGCTGGCCTTTACACGCCACGTTAATCAGCAGCGTGTGAATCGACGTTGTTGTCGCAGGGGCTCCGCTCGGTGGATTTGTAAAATAAAGCGGATTATACGAGTACGCTTCATCTCGCGTGGCGCGTTCGATTCAGCTCTGGAGTCAATGGCAGCTCCGTGTCGACGGCTGCAGGATTAGCGGTACTGCTAGCAATTAAGCGAGGCTGATCGTGTTTAGCGGTCGGATGGCGGACTGCAGGAGTCCAGCACATATAAGGCTGGCACAGTACGCAGCCAGCCAAGTAGGGCCCCATTTCACGGTCTGCGCGAAACACTGGGTGCTCGCAGGCCGCTACAGTGTATACCTTACAGCGTGCCAGATAGAAAAAGACTGCAAGGAGCAACGATTCATATTCGAATCAAGTGTTGTACTGCGGCCTGTGCAGTCACTTACGTTGGACAATTAGAACTACGAGCACACAGTACTAAAATATTTCTACTTCTCATCATTTGTATTCTTCACGAAGTGGAGTAATGCCCATTACTCAATTTTTTACTTGGACTGATCACCGGATAACATCCTTTCTCACACACTATAGTGCATGGAGCAACATGGTACAGTGCTGGTCTCATCGCCAGGAACACGATTCTAATTGTCGGTCTACATCTAAAGTCTGAAAAAGGAGAATGATAAATAACAAAGCAAATGTCATTTCTTGGATGGGATAGTAGACGTCAAAAACCAATTTATCTAATCTTATCCATTCGCTGTTTGCTTGAAACCATAGAAAAATATATGTCATAAGCTTCAAAAACATGGCGATACTATTACCACAACTATTGTCGCGTATAAAGGTAAAACTGAATTTAGCAATCACTCTGAGCATTATGGGAGTTAACATCTGAGGTCATCAGTCCCCTAGACTTAGAACTACTTAAACCTAACTAAACTAAGGACAGCACACACATCCATGCCCGAGGCAAGATTCGAATCTGCGACCGTAGCAGCAGCGCGGTTCCAGACTGAAGGGCCTAGAACCGCTCAGTCACAACGGCCGGCGAAGTATTATTACGTGTGTATTTCGCAGAGGACTCGAGGCATAGCAAAGCTTGAGGAATGAAGAGAACGCATTGCGTTGCGTTAACAGTTAGTTCGAAGTAGCCAGTGTGAATGCAACTGGTAGGCGACGATTTGTGAAGATGAGTTGAAGCTAAATTTTCATACTATAATGTATCGACGATTTCGCGGCGTCAGTTATAATTGAGAAAATGGCTATAAGGAACCAGTTGCAACTATATAGCACAGAAATATGGAACACTGGGACGCTGACGACAACAATTTAAACCATCATCTCATATGTAAACCTAAGCACAATTTCGCAATATGCTTTTCTGAATAACTAAACTGCCCAGTACTAGTAGCCAAGCTCCCTCTGATACCACATTTCTTTGCTTTGCCAACAGACAACGACACCACCATCTAAAAAACTTGGGCTAAACTACAGATCTGTCTCTTCCCTTGACCCTCTTTCCAAATTCATGGTCTTTTGAGCAGATTTATTACAAAATAATACAGTGTACAATTCGTATAGCGCAGACAGAACTCCGAAAAATGCCCAACGTGAACTCTAATTAAGCACCGAACAAAACTCCAAATGATGCAGAAGCATTTCCATTTCAGTGCTACAAACACACCTTTTGTGTCCTCGCTTGTCATTGCTCACCTGAAATTAGTCGCCAATTGGATACTGATAACGGACAAAAGACAGCAGCAAAAGATCATAATCAGCCTTATTCTATCTGGCCGACTTCGTCAACCTCATTATTACCACATGTTACAGTGACAACGCTGTTTGTCTTTGTTTTTGGCACCATAATTATGAGGTTCACCTACAAAGTAATTTCCGGTCAGATGCGAATTAACACATAACAATAACGGCGACGCTTATTGTATATACAAGTACATAACTTCAACTACTTTTGTACATACCTGCCACGATTGGGAAGGACTTTACTTTAGCGTGGGAACTGATCCCCATAATTTGCCGCTTCTAGTGGCAGTCATATTACAAAAAAATTTTATGATTGTAAGCACAAACAATGAATGTCCTACCGTATTTATTTACGAGACTATCGCTAGATGTTAACTAATTATCGACATCAAAGTAATACTAATCTTTGATTCGATAGTGGAAACAGCAAAGCCGGCCAGTGTGGCCGAGCGGTTCTAGGCGCTTCAGTCTGGAACCGCGCGACCGCTACGGTCGCAGGTTTGAATCCTGCCTCGGGCATGGATGTGTGTGATGTCCTTAGGTTAGTTAGGTTTAAGTAGTTCTAAGTTCTAGGGGACTGATAACCTCAGCTGTTAAGTCCGATAGTGCTCAGAGCCATTTGAACCATTTTTGAAACAGCAAAACTTTTAAAACTAAATAGTCAATGAGTGTCAGATGAGAGCGGGTGAAGGGTAGAACGTAGAGATGTGACGTTCTTGACAATTGTAAAACAAGTGTCATAACCGTTGAATTATTGAAGCAGAATCACGATAACAGGAAGAAATATCTTTATACAAAGGAGTCGTTTACTAAGCTGTCATTTGTCATCGAGCTGGGATGCAGTTTCGTAACAGTATTAACTGATATATACAAGGTGTCCCATTTATCTTGACCACCGTAAATAACTGTTTGTCCAGATACAAATCACAAAGTGTTTCAAGCAAATTTCTTTAGCCGTCAGGGGGACATAAATCAGTATGATTGCCTTCGTTGTAGCTTTGTTTTTTACAATGATATGAAAAGCGGAATTACTTTATTAATGGCACCCTGTATTTTTTATTCGGTAATTCATTTCCTCTCCTAAAGACCTAGTAGCCGGCCAGTGTGGCCGTGCGGTTCTAGGCGCTTCAGTCTGGAACCGCGTGACCGCTACGGTCGCAGGTTCGAATCCTGCCTCGGGCATGGATGTGTGTGATGTCCTTAGGTTAGTTAGGTTTAAGTAGTTCTAAGTTCTAGGGGACTGATGACCACAGATGTTAAGTCCCATAGTGCTCTGAGCCATTTAAAGACCTACTCAAAAATGAATCACAGTATACCATTCACTGAAACACAACGTTATTGATTACATAACACAACATTGACGTTGACGCTCCCAGTACTTTGTGCAGGTAGACCGACGTTGACATAGGACAAATGTAAAGATAAGTAGAATGCACACCTGTCATTCCGTCAACCATCGTCAGTTGAAGAGTTGTGTGAGTAGAATGTACACCAACGAAAAGAAGGTAGAAATGCTAATCATCTATGGGGAATGTAAGTTAGCAGAACAGTAATTGCAATACTGTTTTCTTATGTACGGGTACATTTAGGACAGTAGTTTAGTCCTTTTAAATACTGTTGTGTAGAGTAGGCATACAGTAAAGGCAGTCCTTCCTACAAACTGCATCGACATAACGTTTCTTTTATTGTTGTTGAAGGGAGGCGAAATGCTACGCAGGTAGCGGAACTGTACAGAGAGCGATGTACTGACAAGAACCCACCTTCCCGAGAATGTTTTCTCGTCTTGTTGCGACGCTACAGGAAACGGGAAGTTTCAACCGACGACAAGGCAGTCGTCGTAGCACTCGCAAAACGAAGCTGCCGAAGTTACTGTTCCCGCTTCCGTTACTATGAATCCACACGTGAGCACAGATAGCTTGAACACGAGATTGCCATTCTCAAAACCAGTGTACATCGTATTCTTACACGTCACCGGTTCAATCCTCACCATGTACACCTACATCAAGAATTGCATGGAAATGATTTCCAGAATCGCGTACAGTTCTCTCAGTAGGCACAGCAGCAAATCCTCACCAACCCGAACTTCTTCTCCAATGTTCTATTTGCCGTTGAATGTTCCTTCTCAAACAACGGACAGGTAAATACATGCATTATTGATCGAGCGACAACAAAAAAAAGTTCAAATGGCTCTGAGCACTATGGGACTTAACTTCTATGGTCATCAGTCCCCTAGAACTTAAAACTACTTAAACCTAACTAACCTAAGGACATCACACAACATCCAGTCATCACGAGGCAAAGAAAATCCCTGACCCCGCCGGGAATCGAACCCGGCAACCTGGGCGCGGGAAGCGAGAAGCGAGAACGCTACCGCACGACCACGAGCTGCGGACGGAGCGACAACCCACGATGGCTTAGACAGGTGGAACATAAGCGTCAATGGAGGGTTTAACATCTGGTGTGGGATGTTTGGTACTGCTATTATTGACCCTTATTTCATTAATGGTAGTCTAAACGGCGCAGCGTATGCCAACTTCCTCAGATGAATTCTTCCACCCCTTCTGGATGAAGTGCCGCTAAGAACCAGAATGCTGATATGGTATCTACACGATGGATGTCCAGCACATAATGCCGTGTGTGCACGTCGTGTCCTGAACCGAAGGTATCCTGCTAGGTGGATTGGAGGAGGAACAGTTACTTGGCCTCCTAGGTCTCTTGATTTAAATCCTCTGGACTTATTTCTTTGGGGATGTATTAAAGACGTTGTCTATCGCGATATTCCAAAAACTCCGGAGGACATGCAGGAATGTATCGTGTTTGCTTGTAATTCTCTTCAGCAGGCATAAGTGGAAGCAGTAAATAATTCTTTCATTCAACTAGTGCACCAGTGTATCAGTGTCCAGGGTCACCACTTTGAGCACCTTTGAATGTTCTACTCCTGGGCAATGGTACAGGAGAGCCGAAGTCAATTTTGTGTGTGTTTTACTTGGTTTTCATTTGTTTTCTGACAACTCCAGTAAGTATGCGAGTTTGTGATCCCAGGCTCAAAGTCAGTGTTGTGTTATGTAATTAATAACGTTGCGTTTCAGTGAATGGTACACTGTGATACATTTTTGAATAGATCTGTAGGAGAGGAAATGAATTACCGAATAAAAATACAGGGTGCCAATTAAAAAAGTCATACTGCTGTTCATATGTTTGTAAAAAACAAAGCTACAACGAAAGCAATCATGCTGATTGATGTCCCCCTCACGGCTAAAGAATATGTGCTTGAAATATTTTGTAATTTGCATCTGGACAAACGGTTGATTAGGGTGGTCAAGATAAACGGGACACCATGTATATAGCTACCATCATGCAGTGTGAGTGTTATGTAATATTCATAATTTGCACATTTTTAGTACGGTAATATGATTACTATAAGTAAACAATGCAAATCTTTCACTTTTCGATGATGGTGAGCAATACCCCAGGAATTATTTCACATTCTGTACTGTGCATACACAAGGTGTATCACAATTAATGTCACGAAAGCTGACACGGGGAAAGGATACGATAATTGAAGCAAAAATGTTCCATTAAATACGCATCCCTATACGAAAGAATTGCGAATGTGCGGTTACAAGCGGTCACTGACTTCACTATGAAATATTGTCCTATTTTGTACAAATATATTTATAATGCAGACTTTTCGATTAAGTTTTCATCTAATTGGGCTCAAATTTCACTCATGGCCTACCTTAACATAATACAACACTAGTTTAGTGTAGTATGCCTATTAAAGAAGCTCTCACACGTGTCGTCCTCGCCTTCCAAACACCACCGGATCATCTTGTAAAGCTTGCCAAGCCTGTACAGTCCGCTGCCGCAGATCTTCAACATCATCCACAGGAGTGCGGTGCGCTTCACTTTTGAGATGACCTCAGATAGAAAAATCCAAAGCACTGAGATCAGGTGATCTTAGAAAATTAGGGTTAGACATTTCTCGATCTATCCAGTCAGGATAATTAGACGTCGTCTTACATCGGCAGGAAATTATTCGATTTCCCCATTAGATTATGCATGCCTCATTTATCCGAATGCTGCACCAGGAATACGGGTGAAATTTGAACCTAATTACACAGGGACTTAAATAAGAGGGTGTACTTCAAATACGAAAATGTGCTGAAAAATAATGTCGGCGATTTTTTAATCAGGAAACTCTCAAAGTATTTTTAAACAAAATAAACGTTATTAACATTCTACATCTTTATTCTTCACATCTACATATTTGTAACCCTGTGCCGCTAGAGGGCTCCGAATTATACACTACTGGCCATTAAAATTGCTACACCACGAAGATGACGTGCTACAGACGCGAAATTTAATCGACAGGAAGAAGATGCTGTGATATACAAATGATCAGCTTTTTCAAAGCTTTCGCACAAGGTTGGCGCCGGTGGCGACACCTACAACGTGCTGACATGAGGAAAGTTTCCAATCGATTTCTCATACACAAACAGCAGTTGACCGGCGTTGCCTGGTGAAAAGTTGTTGTGATGCCTCGTGTAAGGCGTACCATCACGTTTCCGACTTTGATAAATGTCGGATTGTAGCCTATCGCGATTGCGGTTTATCGTATCGCGACATTGCTGCTCGCGTTGGTCGAGATCAAATGACTGTTAGCAGAATATGGAATAGATGGGTTCAGGAGGGTAATACGGAACGTCGTGCTGGATCCCAACGGCCTCGTATCACTAGCAGTCGAGATGACTGGCATCTTATCCGCATGGCTGTAACGGATCGTGCAGTCACGTCTCGATCCCTGAGTCAACAGATGGGGACGTATGCAAGACAACAACCATCTGCACGAACAGTTCGACGACGTTTGCAGCAGCATGGACTATCAGCTCGGAGACCATGGCTGTGGTTACCCTCGACGCTGCATCACAGACAGGAGCGCCTGCGATGGTGTGCTCAAAGACGAACCTGGGTGCACGAATGGCAAAACGTCATCTTTTCGGATGAATCCAGGTTCTGTTCACAGCATCATGATGGTGGCATCCGTGTTTGGCGACATCGCGGTGAACGCACATTGGAAGCGCCATACTGGCGTATCACCTGGCGTGATAGTATGGGGTGCCATTGGTTACACGTCTCGGTCACATCTTGTTCGCATTGATGGTACTTTGATCAGTGGACGTTACATTTCAGATGTGTTACGACCCGTGGCTCTACCCTACATTCGATCGCTGCGAATCCCTACATTTCAGCAGGATAATGGACGACGGCATGCTGCATGTTCTGTACGGGCCTTTCTGGATACAGAAAATGTTCGACTGCTGCCCTGGCCAGCACATTCGCCAGGTCTCTCACCAACTGAAAACGTCTGGTCAATGGTGACCGAGCAACTGGCTCGTCACAATACACCAGTCACTACTCTTAATGAACTGTGGTATCGTGTTGAAGCTGCATGGGCAGGTGTACCTGTACACGCTATCCAAGCTCTGTTTGAATCAATGCCCAGACGTATCAAGGCCCTTATTACGGCCAGAGTTGGTTGTTCTGACTACTGATTTCTCAGGATCTATGCACCCAAATTGCGTGAAAATGTAATCACATGTCAGTTCTAGTATAATATATTTGTCCAATGAGTACCCGTTTATCATCTGCATTTCTTCTTGGTGTAGCAATTTTAATGGCCAGTAGTGTAGCATGTGTAACGTGACCATGTTGATGCAGGAGAAACAGCGTGCTATATTCGAATTTCGAATCCGAAGAGTACGTCTACACACGTAGCACCCTTTCCTTCAGCATGACAATACCAGAGTAAACCGAGCGCTGCGAAATCCGTACCAATCCGAAACCATGGGTTCACTCTCATCAATCATCCTTGATATAGTCCCGACTGGACCCCATCGGATTTTCATCTGTTCCGAAAACTTAAAGAACACCTTCGAGAACTTTTCTTTGATAGTGAAGAAGTGGTGCAAGCAGAGATGAGTTTGGGCTCTGTCAACATAGTCAAACATTCTACAGTGGCCGTATCAACAAACTGGCCTCTCGTTGGGAGAAATGTGTTCGTCACCAGGGTGACTGTGTTCAGAAATAAATATGTAGACATGGAGAATAAAAATGCAGGATGTTAATAACGTTTATCTTGTTTAAAAAACTGTAAGCGTTTTCACATAAAAGATTCGTAGTCATTACTTTGCAGTACGCCCTCGTACATTTGTTCTAACTAGGATAATATTTTATATTGAAGTCATTGGCGAGTCGTAACCGTACATTCCCAATTATCTCTCAAAAGGCTCGTTTGCCGATCCATTGGAATTTTTTTACTTGTTTTCTTGTATATTTTACCCATGTCAGTTTTAGCTGTCAGTTATGATGTTCTCTGTATTTAAATGACGACTGTTCTGTTAATATGAAAATGAGTTTCAGTTTTGCCGACTTCTTTCAGATCCTCGAGGACAATATCATTAAGCTTCTGTGGGTGAAACGTGACATCCAAGCGAATTCTTTCTTGTGTAAAATGGGTAGTCCACAGCGTGTCCCAGGAGGAACGGTCAATATTCAGGCATATGACTGGAACGATTATTTGGAGCAAAAGAGTCTACCATACGTGGACTCTAAAATGTATACCTTAAGAGATATGAGTACATGTTCAGTAGAAGAGATGCGTTTCGCAGTAGTGAGGATCAACAAGTGCTCATAGTTCTTAAGGTACACACTTTAGAACCCTTGTTTAGTGGACATTTTTTCCTTGTTTTATTCTATACTAACCCCTCTACAAACATGGAAAGCAAAGAGCTTGCAGTAGAAGAGATTTGTTTCACAATATCGAAGATGCAGAAGTGCTCATACCTTTTAAGGTGTGCATTTTAGAGCCTCGAATGATCGTTCCTATCATATTCCTGAATGCTGACCATTCCTCCGGGAACACCATATACGAGGTGTGTTTCCCAAGAGTCGTCAGGCATATTTTCTCTGGTGTTTCGGCAGATACCTGCAATTACGTTTTTGCAACGTGTAGCTGTCGTCAGTGTAAGTAGGCTGTTTAGGTTTTTATGTTGGTAACGCCACGTAGCGCTCTGTATGAAAATCGCTGACTGTGTTGTGTGCAGTCTGTGGGTGGTGGGACTCATTGTTGGAATATTCGCTTATGTAGTGTTGGGCAGTTGGATGTGAATAGCGCGTAGCGTTGGGCAGTTGAATGTGAGCCGCCAGCAGTGATGGATGTGGAGAGAGAAATGTCCGAATTTTGAGAGGTCACTTTAAGCGGATGATCTGGACGTGTGTCCGCCAGAAAAAGGAAATTTGTAAAGATGGATGTCATGAATTGATATTATATATCAATTCATGAGGGCTGTTCAGAAAGTAAGCTCCGATTGATCGCGAAATGGGAACCACAGTGAAAATTAGAAATGTTTTATTTTTAACAGTTAGCTACACCATCCAGCTACTTCTCTACGTAGTTGCCGTTCTGACTAAGACATTTTTCGTAGCGTTGTACCAACTTTCCAATACCCTCATCATAAAAGACAGCCGCCAGTGCTTTCCGCCAATTCTCTACGCTGGCCTACAGCTCGTTTTCTGTACCAAAATGTTGTATTCATAGCCAGCGGTTCATGTGAGCAGAAATGAAACGCAGGGGGAGTCAATTACGGGCTGTATTGTGGGTAGTCAAACATTTCCAATTGAAAACGATGCAGGAGCATCTTCATTGCCCCTTCAGAATGCGGCTGAGAATATTGCCTTGTAGAAGAAACTGCACGACATTTATGTAATGTTGGCTGTATAGCTTCAGGCGAAATTTCTCCCCAGGTCCTCGTACTTGGCGGGAGACACTATTCTCTAGACAACTTGACGCGATCACTGTGAGCTCAGAAATGAGAGGAGTGACGTGATGCTATCTAGGGTCATACTAGAGACACTGCCCAACACATCTGTGCAAAGCTTTATCGGATTATCATAGTCGTTTCCATTTCGCGATCAATCGGAGCTTACTTTCTGAACAGCCCTCGTATATATATATATATATATATATATATATATATATATATATATATATATATATATATATATGATGACTTTTGAACATTATTAAGGTAAATACATTGTTTGTTATCTATAAAAAATTTTCATTTACTAACTATGCCTATCTGTAGTTAGTGCCTTCAGTAGTTAGAATCGTTTATTTAGCTGGCAGTATTGGCTCTCGCTGTATTGCAGTAGTTCGAGTAACGAAGATTTTTGTGAGGTAAATGACTCATGAAAGGATTAGGTTATTGTTAGTCAGGGCCATTCTTTTGTAGGGATTATTGAAAGTCAGATTGCGTTGCGCTAAAAAAATATTGAGTGTCAGTTTAGTGATGATCAGAATAAGTAAAGAGAGAAATGTCTGAGTACGTTCAGTTTTAATCAGCTGTCTTTGTATCAAATAACGTAGAAGTTTACCAGCAGAGTAATTCATAATTTTTCTATGGGGACGTTTCATCAGCTCAAGCAAATCGCGCTTATCACGTCCACCATGTGACGCCCAGAATCGACGGATAGATTAGGTTTGTTTCCCATCACAAACAAAATCCGATACGTAGGAGAAATATCCGGTTTACTCTGTTTGTCTGAATGTTCGGCATCCAAGAGGATCTCCTTAATATGGTTCTATGGAACAATCGACTAATCGTATCTACATGTTCTCGCTGTGCGAAAATATCTGACGGCTGGGGCCCTCGCTCACACCATATTCAGTAGTCACTCCTTGACTGCGTCACTGAGTAAAAACCAGCAAAGTTCCGCATTCTAGCCGTAAACGGGCCAGTCGTGCCCGCCGACCGCCGTGCCATCCAACCTTCGCCAATGGCGTCATTGGTTACGGTATGGAGAGGCATGTGGTCAGCACTCCTCTCTCCTGAGCGTTGTCGGGTTTCTTCAGCTTGGAACAGCTACATGAAGCGTACCTGCCCTCCCACCAAGGAAAGATCTCTATGGCTACTGAGTACTCGATCGAAAGTTTCTGGATTTCAACCACTTCAGGTGGATGGGAGCTCGAGATTTTGGTAAAGGAATGTAATCATCATGTAAATCCTTCTCGCTGATTTCTCAGCAATTATGGAGAAAAACTGGTAGAAGCCAACCTCCGGGAAGATCAGTTTGGATTCCGTAGAAATGTTGGAACACATGAGGCAGTACTGGCCCTAAGACTTATCTTAGAAAATAGATTAAGGAAAGGCAAACCTACGTTTCTAGCATTTGTAGACTTAGAGAAAGCTTTTGACAATGTTGACTGGAATACTCTCTTTCAAATTCTGAAGGTGGCAGGGGTAAAATACAGGGAGCGAAAGGCTATTTACAATTTGTACAGAAACCAGATGGCAGTTAGAAGAGTTGAGGGACATGAAAGGGAAGCAGTGGTTGGGAAGGGAGTGAGGCAGGGTTTTAGCCTATCCCCGATGTTATTCAATCTGTATATTGAGCAAGCAGTAAAGGAAACAAAAAAAAATTGGAGTAGGGATTAAAATCCATGGAGAAGAAATAAAAACTTTGAGGTTCGCCGATGACATTGTAATTCTGTCAGAGACAGCAAACAACTTGGAAGAGCAGTTGAACAGAATGGACATTGTCTTGAAAGGAGGATATAAGATGAACATCAACAAAATCAAAACGAGGATAATGGAATGTAGTCGAATTAAATCGGGTGATGCTGCGGGAATTAGATTAGGAAATGAGACACTTAAAGTAGTAAAGGAGTTTTGCTATTTGGGGAGCAAAATAACTGATGATGGTCGAAGTAGAGAGAATGTAAAATGTAGACTGGCAATGGCAAGGAAAGCGTTTCTGAAGAAAAGAAATTTGTTAACATCGAGTATAGATTTAAGTGTCAGGAAGTCGTTTCTGAAAGTTTTTGTATGGAGTGTAGCCATGCATGGAAGTGAAATGTGGACGATAAATAGTTTAGACAAGAAGAGAATGGAAGCTTTCGAAATGTGGTGCTACAGAAGAATGCTGAAGATTAGATGGGTAGATCACATAACTAATGAGGAGGTATTGAATAGAATTGGAGAGAAGAGAAATTTGTGGCACAGCTTGACTAGAAGGCATCGGTTGGTGGGGCGTATTCTGGGGCATCAAGGGATCACCAATTTAGTATTGGAGGGCAGCGTGGAAGGTAAAAATCGTAGAGGGAGACCAAGAGATGAATACACTAAACAGATTCAGAAGGATGTAGGTTGCAGTAGGTACTGGGAGATGAAGAAGCTTGCACAGGATAGAGTAGCATGGAGAGCTGCATCAAACCAGTCTCTGGACTGAAGACCACAACAACAACAACAACATGGACTGTGAACAGTCTCACCAACCACCACCAGCCCTGTTCTGAATTGTACACCCACAAACGAGCCATGGTTTCGCTACTTGCTTCAGGCCTTTAATGCTCACGGTGTAGACGGTGACTATTGTTGTAATCATTCTCGTACTAAAACTCCAATCACTACGCGAGTTTCGCAGCTATACACGTACTTGCCGAGGCATTATACAGCACACAGCTGGAGATACTCCTACTTCATTTTCGTTGAAAAGATACGTACGCCTGTATGTGCGCTAACCTCTCTCATCTTACTATCGTGAAAACTATGAGATGTGTACTATGTTGTTAAACTAAAACTACCAGATTTCATTTGCACCGAATTATAATGCCGTCTTTGTTGTTTAGATCACGTTGCCATGAAATTCCGAAAAACTTTTCCATTCAGTTTCATTGTCCATTGGACGCAGCAGAATATCGGTTTTCTAAATTTACCTAAGAGGGTTTCGCGGGAACAACATGATTCCTGCTTTAAGTTCCTTGATAATCTTCGTTACATTTTCGCACGAGTTTTATCGAGTTTGCACGATTCTAACAGCGCGCCCATGAATTTCTTCTGCGTCTGTTTTATAAGTCATTATAGCTTCCTGTAAGTGGTTTCCTTAACACTGTGGTTTCACAGAATCCTCTCATGTAACCAATGTCTCCCTACTAATGATATCACGTGTTCGCTCCATTTCATATGTTGTGACAACCTCGCAACTTTTCCACTAAATTGTATTCTAATATGATGTGATTCTCCCGATAGTTAAGACACTATCTTGCATTTGTCAGCATTTGAAGTGAGCTGCCATTCAAAACACCAAGTCTATATACTAAAAAAGTCGTTCTGCGTTTCCTAATAACTATCCATTTACTGCACTTTCTTGTATACAACACTATAATCGAATAGTTTGAGAGTGCTGCTGCACTTATACGATAAATCGTTTATGTTTATATGTAACAATACGCTTCCTTGGGATGAAACTAAGGAGCCCAATAAATACTTGCTGCCTTAAAACCCCTGTCATTGTTAGTCACATTACGCCACTGATGTTTCTGAACGATAGGGTGAACATGTATTTAAATTTCGGTATCTGCTGGAACACGATAAGCAGAATTGTTGTTTTTATCACTAAGCAGTAAGGTTACTGTGATGGTCTGGTCCTGAAACCTTTTATATGTAGTACAGACACCCTGTAACCAGGAGGGTATAATAAACACAGACGCTACCTGTCTGATATACTTGTGTTACAAACTTTATCAGATGTCATGAAATACTGATATTTGGAGCAACTGATGTCGTAGCTGTCATGACAAATAACATGTTCTGACATTATTATTATTATTATTATGTTTGCCAGAAACGAATTACACTTCACTTTTTTCATGAGCTGGTCTGAAGTTAACTAAAATAATATCATTTTTACAAGAACTCCAAAACTGAGGGCCAAGGAGAAAAATAATTAAAAATAAATAAAATCACTTTTACTGCGAACATACTCGATGATGTTTACATTTCACGATAGTTCACATATGTGTGTCATTTGGCATAACGTACTTTAGGAGACAAGAACTGTTTTTAAGTGCGATCTTTTTACGCAATTCTGAAAGCTGCACATTCCGTAAATATAAACTACAAAAATGTTTATTTTTCGTTCATTGTAAAACTGATTTAAGAACACTTTAAGCTCTTGAATATCGGAAGAGTCAACCACAAAGAGCTGATTATCGAGAATGTATCTATTATATTCTCGTATATTTGTTATATTTGTGTTAAAACTGGAAGTTTGGTAAGAAGCAGTGATGCAGAATGTCTAGGCCAGTGTCATGAAAAGGAAAGAAAGAAACATTGCTTCAACCTGAATGCGAAAGATCTGCGTTCTCAGTACACTGTCTACGCAGATCCACAAGCGCAAGATAAATAGGAAGAAAACTTTCAGGAGGAGCTGTTCATTAATAGATATAAGAAATAAATTTTACTACGAATTCGCAGGGTACATAAAACACTGTGACAGCTTTTACCGAGCAGTACTGCACAATGCGACGATAGGATGCGCTCACAGGAAAGTTCGGGCGCTGATCGCACGAGCTAAGGGCAACGCACTGAAGTTGCCGAAACACTATTAGCAGTCCAGTCACGTTTCCGTTCTATTGATTTCCTTCTGTGCGTTTGACAGTGCCAAGGCCTAGGTGAACAATTCCCGACACCTCTGTGGGCGCGCACCACATCTGTTACGAACAAAGGAATTAGTCTTTACAATAAGCGAAATTAAAGACACGAAATATGTACATACCACGCTAAAGACTGGTACCATGATAAAGTCGTTCTCTGGAATGGAAAATGTGTGACTGGTAAGCCTAATCAGAAACAGAGGGTAGTTCAACGCAATAAACATCGATCAGAATGACTTTGTTGACTCAGATAAAAGTCAATCGAAGAACATGAATGTCATTTCAGTGACCACTTACTCGTTCGATCATGAAAAATCTTCGCACTGTTCTCAATATAAGTCTCATCTATGTTATATTTCTAAATTTTTCATTTCAAAGCAATAGCCACATATCGCAAGCAGATGGGGCCACAGTGATTTGCCAGTCGACGTCACACTAATGTAAAGTAGATGTAATATAGGTGTGATGTTCGTTGTAACCTGTGCTAATAACGGGGAGAAGATTTTTTTCGTTTCTGTGGCAGTTTCTTGCATTCAGTAGATGGATGTATTATTAAAAATAATTTTTGCCACAAAATTAAGGATTGCTGCAGTTTCTGTTTCAAATTATACCTAGTAAACATACATAGTCATAAACGACTAGCTATATAAAACTGATGTGCTTCACAGTATTATGCTACGCCTTATCCATGAGTCTGATGTTAACTTTTCACCTGAGTATGTCTGATCGAAACTTTGACTATTGCCTTCTCGCAATGTAACTTTACGGTTGTTAAAATTTCATTCTGATGAAAACATCCTTAGAGGTGTCGAAACCTAGGTCAGTTGTATTAAAAGTTATTTGCGACTGGTTGGACGTGTAATTTCTCCGTTGCGACTTACACACGATTGGTGAAAGACAGCATGTTCAAAACTGTATGCCTTATCCATAATCTATCGTACGAGAAACGAAGAGTAATGTATCCCTCTGATAGTTTTAAGTTACATCATTCGCCTCGTGATCTTACTTTTGATAAAATGTCAGACAGTAATAATAATAATAATAATAATAATAATAATAATAATAATAATAATAATAATAATAATAGGAATAATGAATTTTGCATTGAGAAAATGCCCTCATGTAAGTCAGAAAACCAGCTAACACTAAGACTTTGAGCTACGGCATTATCGCTTGCAGTATGGCTGAAGCACTCAATGTGTGAAGTAAATTCACTTGTATGTATGGCAATTTCTAGAAAAATACAAATAAAGAAAGCATCTTCAAGAAACAAGCGTACATAAACTGAACAACACAACGCCAGCACAGTTACATTGACGTGGATGTTAAACACTGTTGAGTGTCTTATTATAAGCTGAAAATAAAACATTGCGCTGGAAGTATGAAAGCCCTCATGCCGAAATGTGTTTGTAAACTATTTTGAGACAATCGTTGCGTGATAATGAAAGCGTACACAAATCAAATGAGACATACCTTTCAACATCAACGGAAGTCTGAAATGGGCCTATAATCAGATGATCTTAGACTGGACAGCCGCATGCAATATTTTAGAATGACGAAATGTTCGCGTTTGCTTGCAAGTATATAACAGACTGCTGCCTCAAGTTAACAGCGCCGGTCCAGTGTAATTCCGAAACAGTCTTAAATTCCTGGGATTACAACTTGATAATAAATTCAGTTGGAAGGAGCACACCACAGAACTGCAGAAACGCCTTAACAAATCTGTATTTGCAATTCGAGTGTTAGCAGACATAGGCGACATAAAAGTGAAAACGCTTGCATACTTTCATTCCATAATGTCATATGGTATAATATTTTGGGGTAACTCTTCAAGTCAAACAAACGTTTTCAGAGTCCAAAAGCGTGTAATACGTGTTATTTGTGGATAAATTCACGGACGTCCTGTAGAAACCTCTCCAAAGAACTGGGTATACTAACTACTGCCTCTCAGTATATTTACTCCTTAATGAAATTTGTCCTAAATAATATACCTCTTTTTCCAACAAACAGCTCAGTTCATACATACAATACCAGGAACAAAAATGATCTGCACAACGACTTACAAGCACTTACTTTAGTTCAAAAAGGGGTCCACTACTCAGGAACACTCATCTTCAATAATTTGCCAGCAAACATAAAAAATTTAGTTACAAATAAAGATCAGTTTAAAAGGAGCCAACTCATCCTACTCCACTGACGAATTTTTTAATAGAAACAAATGATGTATTGCATATATTCGTACTATTAGTATTGTTATTTCAGCTTAAAAAAAGTTACATGTTCTACATCCACGAGGATCTCCTCAACACGGATGTATGGAACGAAAAACTAATCTAATCTAATCTAACTGGCACAGTGTGACAATGATGCGCTGAAAAGTTACGCGTCATGGGGAAAATTGTTTGCGACGCTGAATCGACACCAGGCACTTGTAACTTTTGTTATACCACAGTACAATAACAGACTGCGAGGGAATCTCGCAATGATTTATCATTGCTCAAGTTCACTTGTCACTAAAATAAAATAAGCAACGATAACTTTCATTTCGAGATCTAATACAGCGAACACGAATGTATTTTTTTCTGGATTTTCCTGTGGCGATATTGTTGATCACGACAGGTGGGAGGTAGTTCGTGGCACGTGTTCTTATATACAAGTACTGACACACGACTTTCGAAAGCGGAGTGAGCGTAAGAACCCCGGGCGTTGTCGTGCTGCGGGAGCATTTGACAGCGCAAGTAGGCGTGGGCGCATGTTGTCATTCGCAAGCAACGCGCCACCTGACAGGCGGAGCGGAGCAGGGAAGTGTCCAGCAGCCGGACGGACGTACCTGCACGATGGGTTTCTGCGTCCGCAAGTCATGCTGGTCATCTGGTGCTCTCGAGACGGCCCGTATACACCCGGCCATAGCACATGTTTCGACTTGTACAGGTAGCGCGCCGCGGACTCCACACACAAATCGATGTGGCTCGGGAGACACGTGACTGCGACTCTGAATCACGAGGCGCGGCGCCCGCCGCCGGCCCAGGAATTACCGGAAGCGCATGCGCGCCGCGCCGCCCGCCCCTCCCCCTCCCCCTCTCTAAACATAGGAACACACACGTGTTCCGACTATTGCCGCCGTCTACACACAAATAACCCCGAGGTGGTGCCGCAAATGAAACGTTTCTTAATCTTTCGCCCCCTCTCGGTGGAGAAAGGCGGGTGTGAAAAAAACGGCGTGATAAGGAATGAAGCGTCGTCTGCTTCTGTGTAGGGACGCCGGTTCCGATCGAACGACGCGCACTTGGAGGGGCGGCAACGATACGGCGCCGCGCTTTCGCCAAAACAGTCGCGTCCCGCAGCTGACGGGGACCGGCTGTTCCTAATCGAGCTCTGCAGCCAGACGACTCGATCATACAGCGTAACGCGTAAAGAGGCAATTTTCGCGGCAGGGTGAGAAGATAGCCTCGGGTAGAGCCCTCATCCGCGTAAATGAATGCCTGGTTGGTTAGTCATTACTATCGCAGAAACGCGGTAACCAAATGCGCGCAGGACGCGATTGGCGGGTAAATGTCACTCACGACCTCCGACTTACCCCTCCATTTCTCCACTACCCCATTAATTCTCTCTCCCTTCCGTCACCTCTCTGGTGACGTGCGACAAGAAGAGCAGCTGACAACAGAAACAAAAATGTTACATTTCCAGGTGAGCGAAAATTCCTTATCAGGAGGTGATTCGATGAACCCTCTGGCAGGCACTTGATTGCGAACGTAGAATAGTCATGTAGATGCAGAGGGGCTCCAAACGAAACACGTGTTACGATAGAAAGCAAAGACATTATAGTTACTGTTTGATCGACTGACAATGGGACCGCACCTACTCGTCATCGCCGATTTTATTTAGGGCGTATGCAGGGCGTGGCCAGGAATGAAATTGACAGAATTGGGAGCACCAGATGGCTAAGCGTTTAGAAAAAAATAGCAGTTATGGCGCAAGTAGGACGCAGCGTGAGCCATTGATGTTACCGCAGTTTAACAGTGGACGGGTGAAGAAGCGGAAACAATACAGAACGGTGAGCAGAGGGTCGTAGGATCTAGTGCCTACGTAGGGACTTTTTTTTTAAATTTTCAGTTTCTGCGTTATTTATACTGTGAATAAACCGAAATAGTTCTCAGAATATTGTATTTGTCAATATTTTCGTAAGTAGCATGACAAGGGAAGCCAAAAGAAAATTTTGATTTGTAAATAAATACCCAGGAAGGAATTGTGAGGCTCAAATGGTTCAAATGGCTCTGAGCACTATGGGACTTAACATCTTAAGCCAGAGGTCCCCTAGAACTTAGAACTACTTAAACCTAACTAACCTAAGGACATCACACACATCCATGCCCGAGGCAGGATTCGAACCTGCGACCGTAGCAGTCCCGCGGTTCCGGACAGCAGCGCCTAGAACCGCACGGCCACCGCGGCCGGCGAATTGTAAGGTTCATAGGAGAATATCGTGTACAAAATTGTATACCTTCATTATTTTACAGTTGATGATTTACACGTGTTGGGGTAATATTCATCGAAAAAACAGGGGAAGCAGTCATTTTCTGTGCATCCCGCACACGTTATGAACGCCACATTTTTGCAATTACTTGGTAGTTTTAAAATTTCTAAACAAAAACAAATTTGGTTTACATACATAAAAGGTTCTCTCTCGTCACATAGTTTGGCTGCATACCACGCGAACTGATCATTCCGCCAAATATTGGCGAGGGTAGCTAGTGACATACAACGAAATTTACTTTAATGCAGTTTTCTCGGGATGTGATTTCTTTTTACCTCTCCACGAGATAAGAGCTGTTTTGGAGCTTTTTGGTCAAATTCTTAAGCTGACTATAAAAACAGATGTCTCTAGTAGAACGAATTTAGGGGAATCACTGTACTACTGCACGATGGCACACCTTATTCATCTTGAAATATCTCATCGTGTTACTACGGGTTTGTTTGTCCTCTCTACGAATCAATGAGCACAAGAAATTTTTTCTCCTGCCTATACGGTTTCATCACATCAAATATAATATTCTGAACATTATCTCGGTTTATTTCCAGTGAAAGCAACGTAAAAACTGAAAATAAAAATAAACCTTCTGCATAGGGACTCAATCCCACAGTCTTCGGGTTACCTTTCTGTACATGTCGCCATGTGCCAACCGCTGGCTGAAAATTACGCTAACATAAATGCCTTACGCTTCAGCCGACTCTCACAAAAAATGGTATTTTTTTAACACATGGCGATTTGGAGCTCCTACTTCCTGTCACTTTCATTTCCGGCTTAGCCATAAATTTGGACGACATCGGTGATACCGAGTCTGCGCAGTCCCCTTGTCAAATGGTTCAAATGGCTCTGAGCACTATGGGACTTCACATCTGAGGTCATCAGTCCCCTAGACTTAGAACTACTTAAACCTAACTAACCTAGGGACGTCACACACATCCATGCCCGAGGTAGGATTCGAACCTGCGACCGTAGCAGCAGCGCGGTTCCGCACTGAAGCGCCTAGAACCGCTCGGTCACTGCAGCCGGCAGTCCCATTGTCAGATGTACTTTCCCATTCCCCTTAAATGTCTTTACGATACTGAAAAGCTAAATCTGGACGATCGGATGGTAATATAAATACGGGAAACCCAGAATAAGAGTCCAGTACGCACTGCTCACAACACAGGTGCCAACCAAAATAAATGCAAGGAAAATAGATTTAAACATCTCAAGTTCTGGATAGTAACATGCGCAGACTTTGACGTAACAGCACATTGCTGCTCCATTTTCAGCACTTCTGTTTCATCTCCAGAGTATTAGCAGGAGAAGTGTCCTGAAGCTCGTGGTCCTGCGATTAGTGCCGCTGCCTCCAGGACGCTGGGACCCGGGTTCGATTCGCGGCCAGCACGGAGATCTTCTTCGCTCTGGGACTAGGTGTTCGTGTTGTTCTGATCATTTTAGCACATCTACATTGACGCGAAAGTTGCCAAGGTGGCTTCAAACTGTATGACTTCTTTTGACAAAAACTGAACGTATATCTAACGGTAAATATACGTTTAGTTTTTGTCAAAAGAAACCCAAAATCATGTTCTGAAATAGTGTTTTGTTTCTCCACTAGGCAGTGCCATAAGTTCCTCCAAAAAATCGTAACACAACACACACACACGTCACACTAACAAATGTAAATCCACCTGATGATGCAGGTTTAAACCTTGCAAACGCGTCGTGGAGATAAATAAACAGTGACTGGTGAAAGTAAACTTGTTGTTTCATTTAATGTCAATAACAGTCACGGTAAAGTCTAACCTAATATGTTCGCATTTAAACATTTCTATTTCCTGTTCTAAAAAAAAGGCGTGAAATAAAGGGAAAGCTGTCTCTTCTGTTCGCGGATATATTTTCCCGATGTCACTGCCAGGTATCGACGTGCACTATTTTGAATCGGGATGTGACTGTACCTAACCATTTTACGGCTGACGCCACAGCTCGCTTTGTCGAGTAATATTATAGGTCCAGGAATACATTAGATTCGAGTACAAGCGTTCAGTAGTGCTGAAACAATTGCAGTTGTATGTACTATTCGATTACTGCTGATTTTTGCTTCGAACCAGCAACTACATGTATGCGTTCCCTAATCTGCATTGCCCGAAGAAACCAGCAACAGTAAAAAGTACTTGAGCAATTAGGACACAATTCTCTGTGGTACTGAATACTAGCAGCAACGTCGCTGACACAGAATATCACCAAAAAAGTAGTTTGTAGTTTCTTGTAGCTATAAAACAACTTTTTCTTCTCCATTTAAAGTTGATGTTGAGTTGGGAAACGTTTTGACATAACTGTATCAATATCTGTACCAGTAACTGAAGAATAAAATTATGTAAATTAAATTTTTGGTTCCTTCCGCTCTGTAAGAAACGATTTCTGCTCCGCATATACTGGCCACTCGGTATATTTGCACTTGCAGAGAGTGTACCGAGTGGACATGAGGGGTGCTAGCGCGGTAGAGCATTAGAATTAGTGCGGGGGTTCCAAAACATTAGAGTCTCTGAATAATGAGAGCCAGTCTGTGAAATCGACGGAGAGGGGACGACAATGTGTTTGTTTATGGAAAACACTCATTTGCGTTTCGGTCGCTGAGCGTTCGGAGTGAAATAACATGAGCTTCATTATCGTGTAGTGTCGACATGAAGTGTTTGCACCAGAACGAGATGAGTGTGTCCAAACAGTAGCTTGATAATACGACTTTCTCTTTATACACTTTCTATTTCACGTCATAGACTGTCCCAACGCGACCATTATTAGTCTTTAAAGTAGAATGGAAGTTGATATACTACAAGAAGTTACGTGTTTTCATCCACAGCCCTTGATTGCAGTTTATATTATTCTTTATGATAATCACTCACACACTCAAATATTTATGTTGTTACTGCAGGTATGCGTCCTAAAATGTGTCAGACACGACGTTCGAGGGCTGCTGGACTTTGTACATTCTCCTTCAGATTCTGACAGTAGAAAACGAACGTCAATGCGTCAGCAAAGATCTCTGTTCATAATAAGCTAACCTGTTCGGAAGTTACATACATACGTTCGTTGTTGTTAAGCACCACAACGAGCCTCGAATTTAGTCAAAACAGTGGAAAGCTCTAAAACTACTCCTCCTAATGCAGAGATGACGTGGATGTGGCCAAAATATAGCCACCGTCTCTTGTTATTCTCACAGTGTAGTACTCACAGATTAACGCCGCAAGGTAGGCAAAATCACCGTGAAGTTTACAGACTAATTCCATACAAATTGGAGAATGCTCTTCAGGCGTAACATTAGCTTCCTGTTAAAAACAAAATTTGCTTCCATTACGGTGTAAGGCCTCCTCACACTCGTTACTAATCTTTCGCGCAAAACTGCACGACATCCTCTTAGAAGTACTTTCTTGTCTACATACGCGGATTCCAGTGGTTATTTTTTGTTCCCAAACCTAAATAAGTGACTGCCTGGATTAATATTCTCATCAGATTATAGGTTTGAAGTTGTAACAATTGCTTAATTTGCACAATTGGACAAATTTTATTTTACTGAGGATATTAAAATACGGAGGAACTGGAAGAGATTCTCAGATATGTGAGTGCCTCAAGACTTTCTCTGTAATAGTGTCCAGTACGTTGTTCTCGGCGGCGAATGCCCATCAGAGACAAGGGTACTGTCAGGAATGTGCCAGGAAAGTGTGACTGGACCACTCTTTATCTCTATATACATAAATGATCTGACGCATAGGACGAGTTGCACTAAGTTTGAAATTGGAACTGTTTCCTTAATCTGCATAGCTGAACCAATTTTATTTCACCAAGACATTAAAATGTCGGAAAGCCGTTGATGTTTGAGGGAACTACGACGAAACGAAAGTTCCTTAAATTAATCGTTTTCTTTGTTAGGTACTGTAGCGTACGGTAAAGTGTCGTCATTGCGTTATTGTAGGAGGTTGCAGGATAACTTACACACAATTTCTATTTGGTGCGATAAATGTCACCTTGCCCTACATGCAGAAAAAAAGTTAATGCAGATGAGAAGAAAATGTTTTGTATAAATAATTAAGGCACCTCCAGAATTTTGACTACTAAGACAATCGTAATACAATCAAATGGCATTTGTTATACTGATCTGATGTAAAAACAAATCTATTATCTACAGTCAAACTTTAAGAATGCAGGTAATGGTGTGAGAATAAACGAAAACGTTTGGAACTAGTTACTAACAAAAAAATATTATATGTAACTCTGACAGAAACCTTATTTAGTAAATTATAATGAGTTGCTGATCCCGATACCATCACAGCGGTGTGTTGGCAGTAGGTACCTTCTGCCATGCACCATATGGTGGCTTGTGGAGTAGGTATGTAAATGTAGATGTGTCTAGGAGAAAATCCAGGAAATCATGTACATGGAATCTTCACAGTGGTCATAAAACATGTCACCCTTCGACTATCGTCAATATAGTTTCAAATCAGTTGCCATCTAATAACGATATGCTTACAGATATGGTGTTCCTAAATTAAGCCTACAAATTCCTAGGACGTGAAGTGGACGCTGGTTAGAAATTATATGAACAGTTTCTCTTGTACTGTTCTCCTGAAACGGGAGCAAAAGTCTGAAACAATGTGTTCCACACCATTGTGTCTAATAGGGGCAAAAGGCAGTAGTAATCTTCTGTGAGTTTGGTGAGCAATTAACAACAGCATTGTTAAACTGTGGATCAGGATGTGTACCAGTTGAAAAAATATCCTACGAGTGTGTGAGACGTCAGTATTTCACGTTTTGTATATAGTTTAGATACGCGGCGTGATTCCACATAGTTGGTTATACATTCAGTTGAAAAGCGGTGACATAGTGACAGTGGGTATAATGGTAACCCAGACCAGGAATGAAACATTTGACTGTAAAGCGGGAAACACAGGGCACAGACAGGCACAAACAACAACACGACTCCAGACAGGCACAACCAACGATAAGAGAAAGAAAACACATCAACAAGAAGGAAAAAATGTGGTAGATAATAACATAAAAATATACAACATCACTACCATTTTCAAAAGACCAGCATACTAAACAAAGACATCAGTCCATAATGCATCCGAAAACTAATAATTGAGGCAGATGTTTCGTTTACATTTCAATGTGTAGAACTAGAGGTATTTACAGCAGCAGTAAGAGAAAACTGTCAATTTTGCTAAAAAGTACCAAACACACCCAACAACGGTAGAAAACATATCCCATCGAAATAATGATGTGAATATGACAAGAAACTCGCTGTTTCTATTAATATAAAGAAGTAAACTCCCGCGTTCTGGCCTCAGATGGACCAATCTAGGCCAGCCGACCGCCATGTCACCCCCAACCAATGGGGTTATCTAAACGCGATACGAAGGGACGTGGTGTCGCCACACCCTCTTCCGGCCGTTGACAGCTTTGGAGACATTGGAGCCATTACTTATCATTCAAGTAGCTCATCAGGTGAAATCAGAAGACTGATTGGACTCCATTCCAGTCCTCCCAGCAAGGAAAACTCCTTGTAGAACCGGAAATTGAGCCCGTGTCCCCTGCATGGCGGTCAGCCAAGCAAAGGACTAAGTACAGATGCGGACGGTATTAAGAGAGAGTAGAAACATTAACAAGTGATCAAAAAAATTCTTCTCTCATTTTCTTTTGGCCTCCAATCCCCGTTCCGCCACACACAGTATTTGATCAAAAGTTTCTTGATACCCCGATGTCAGCAGCAAAACGCATAAATGCTCTGTGAGATCTTGCTGAAATTTTTAATGCACCGAGAAACTTATGTTAATCTCGATCACAGTGTTTATTGATTTTATTTCGCCTTACGCATTTCGGCTGACGGCATTTTCAAAGGCTCAAAAGAGGTGGTGCAACGGGTATGAGTGCAGATCTATTTATATGAGGTACTTTCATATGTACACACATAAGCGTGTTGGTTGTTTTGTCTCTGTGTCGACCAGTCTTCCCACAAACACATCACACGCATTACTACCTTATGCATTCTGCATGGTCGTAACTACAGCCCTAAGTGGATTACACCTGTCAGTGTAGACCAAATATTTTGCGTCCAAGCGTACATACTTCAACACCTAACATGCTGCCCAGGGGAAAACAATCACTAACGGCTTGCTCCTGGAGGTACTAACCAACCTAAAAACCTGCGACTTGTAATAGGTCTAATTATTAGTCTCCAAGTGACATAAATACTGATGTAGTATTGTTTAGCATACCGTCCTCGGTCACCAATAGAAGTATCTTCACTTATACCCGTTACACCCAGTATATATAATACATTTGTGTGTAAAAACTACACTGGACTTGTCAAACATGACTATACAGTACCTGATCTACCTTATGTGATGACATTTGAGTGCAAACTAACCAGGTTTTGGAGCATAAGCATTTCACAAACATGTGACACACACACACACACACACACACACACACACAAACAAACAAACACACTGCTCATTGAAGACATCGTCCCGTCTGAATAGAGGGTTATGTAGAATTGGAGCTAGGGTTTCAAAAGGCGGCTGTGTGAAAACTACAAGACATACAGAAAAATGACACATCTCACTTGAGAGAACATCTCTCCAAGTTTAGATTCGTAATACACGCTGTGGCGAAGTTGCTGAGGGCACATCTAAGGGGAAGGAGTGTCACAACATCTACACCAAATCGTCTACTCCGTATTGTCGCATCTAATTAGCTCGCGCCTGCAGGTAGGCAATTCAGTGAGCAGATTTCCAAAGCGGACAGCTGTCGTTGCGTCTTCCGGCAGTGACTTCAATGAGTCACACACACGTACTGATGTGTACTAGGAGTAAGAAACTTGGAGAGATGCTGTATCCATTGATGTGTGACTGTTTTCAGCATGTCTTGTAGTTTTTGTGCAGTCATCTTCTGAAACCCCAGAGGTACGTATAAATAACACTGTATTCATTTGCGACCGTTGGTTCTTTACCATCTTCTAAACTCTGAATATAGACTTCGCAAACTATCTTCCAGCGTGTGGTCGAAGGTTGTTCTGGTACCACTATCTTTCACCCCTTCCCTGTTCCATGCGCAAATGGTGCGTGAGAAGAATGATTGTCGCTAAATCTCCATATAACCCCTAATTTTTCTGATTTCCTCATTGTGGTCATTTCTGTGAGGGAAAGTGCTATGTAGCTCGACTCCTTTCTGAATGTACGCTCTCCAAATTTGAGCAGTAAACCTCTCCGTGAAACACAGCTTTCTTTTTGCGTTTTCCACTGAAAATTACTCAGCATCTCTGTAACGCTCTTTCGCCGACTAAAGGATCCTGTAACGAAATGCGCTGTTCTTCGTTGGATCTTCTTTCCCTCTTGTAGTAATCCAATCTGGTAAAAATCCCAGGCTGATAAGCAACGCTCAAGAAACAATCAAGAGTCGTACAATCGTTTTGTGAGACACTTATTTCTTGGATGAATTACATTTCCTTAAGATCCTTCAAATGAATATGTGCCCGACATAGCGTTTTTAGTACAATTTGTTATCGTGTTAACTGCTGTTTAGGTA
This sequence comes from Schistocerca cancellata, assembly GCF_023864275.1. Classification (NCBI taxonomy): domain Eukaryota; kingdom Metazoa; phylum Arthropoda; class Insecta; order Orthoptera; family Acrididae; genus Schistocerca; species Schistocerca cancellata. Next base: position 124,217,344 of record NC_064629.1, on the reverse strand, counting down.
GCTCCGGACGGTTACTTCGATGTATTATGCTGTAATTACTGTGATTTTTCGCTAGTAGTGTAATCGAAAAGTAATAGATATCTTCGCTCATTTACTCGCAATACGCACATTTATTTACGTTCAAAGTCAAGTCCCAGTCCCTGTGCTCATCATCGATCCTCTGCAATTCGCTACAATCTTCCGTTGTTGTTAACTTCATATGAACAGCCTAACATTACTTCCAACCTTATTACCTAGAACATTTTATGTATATAGTAAAACGTAATAGCACGATCACCTCTGCTTGCGATATTTCTGAAATTACCTTTACCTCAAAATATTCAGGATTCTCTACCGCCTGTATAAGTTTCATACTTAAGCTTGAGGTATCCCGTATACAAAAAGTAATAGGAAGTGAATCTTCTCTTCCTCTTGTATAAATCCAGTCCGGTAAATATCCCGAGCTGATGAGCCCTACTCAAGAAACGGGCGAACAACTGTCGTATAAGACACTTCTTTCTTGAATGAATTACATTTCCTTAAGGGGACATGCTCGGGCAATGGCCAAAAATTTGAAAAAAGCTTTTCTTGGTCTATAGAAAAGAGCATTTCATGCTGACTTCAAAAATGTTCTAAAATTGAGGTTGAATGTTGCACAGGGGCCACGCCCATCTGTCAGTTTGCAGTGCATCAGAATAAGTGAGTATTATTTTGTTCTTCCGTTTTTTCCGTTGATAGTTACGGATTGTAAACACAGGTGTATTCTAGAAGGTACTGACTCCCGGAACCAAAGTACAGGCATGTCTAGAAGGTTATGGTTCGAATGTAAACAAATATCTGAGAATATATGCTTTCGGTATTTCATACCCGTGTGGTTTTGTGGTTATTGTGCTTTTTTGTTTATATGTGTGTGTGTATTTCCTGTGCTACAAATGCCGAGAGTAAAGAAATTAGGCCCAAACGGCAGTTTCGCGGCAACCAGTTCCAAACACAACCGAATAAAACACATCAGTTGCTTCAAAAGTCGCCCGCGGAAACTGTGTCTACAGGCTGAGCTTCTAGACGTAAACTTTTCATTTCTGAATGTAATAAGAACAAGCTTGATAGTATTGTGAGTAGCAATAACGACGTAAATGTTATTGTGAACCTAAATATGCTATCAAGACTTTTGAAGAGTGCTGTGAAATGTAAGTACTGCAGTTGTGAAGATAATATTGTCGTTTCTGAGGGCATTTCAGCAAGGAAGGGTCTTTCAAGTCGGTTAATGATTGCCTGTAACTCGTGTAAGATGCACAGTGATACTATGACATCATCAGTAACTGATACTCGACATTACAGTGTAAATATTCAGCTTTCTTATGCAATGCGATGTATTGGTAGGGGAAGGAGAACTGCCCAGACTTTTTGTGCAGTGATGGATTTGCCTCCACCTCCACTGAGGTTTGATAGATACAATAAATTAATACATAATGTTTTATGTGGTGTAAGTGAACATTCAATGAAAAGAGCAGCATAAGAAGCAGTAGCCTTGTCTGAGAATACAGACATTGTAGTAGCATTTGATGTATCTTGGAAGAAGAGAGGTCATACTTCTCTGAATGGGGTTGTAACTCCCACAATTATTGAAACTGGTAAGACACTTGATTATGAATGTCTAACAAAGTAATGCCAGGGTTGTTCAAGTAAATTTATTGCCACCCATGTTTGTGTAAAGAACTTTGATGGCCCAAGTGGAAACATGGAAACGAAAGGAATGTGTTGGGCATGTACAAAAAAGAATGGGAGCTCGGCTGAGAAAATTATGTAAAGACGTCAGTGGAAAAAAACTGTCTGACGGAAAACACATAGGTGGTCCAGGTCGTCTTACAAAAAGTGAAACTGATTCCTTGACTCAGTATTATGGACTAGCGATAAGGAGAAATGTAGGAGATTTGTAGAACATGAGACGAGCTGTTTGGGCAACATGGTTTCACAGTGTGTCAACAGTTGAAACCCCACAGCATGGTTTGTGTCCAAAAGGGAGTACGGAGGATAAGGAAACAGGACAACTGGTGTATGCAGCTGGAATGTTCTAAACGAGCATAGTGTTAAGTTAATAAATCTGTAAATCTTCTTTTGCGATTTACCGAAAACTTTAATTTTCATCATTCAGGTACACTTTTCTCCTAAATGATTGAAGTTAAACTCACAAAAATTGGTACAGGTATTTAGAATGACTTCCACTACCTCTCTTGCCTACTATTTCCTGAAAAATTTATAACATGATGATGCTGCCGATGATATTTAAGCTACATTTTTAAATATTTTTGTTGCAGTAAAATAAATTACTTGTCTTTTTCACAGATCAGCATCAGGGAAGGAAACTGGAGGCATAGAACACTTACGTGAATGTTGTCTGTACTCTGACTCTTTTTCCAAGCTGTGCAGTCAGTGGTTCCAAAGACAATGGTACCGCAGTGAAATAGGGTTCCGTTTTTTATACTGTTATAAATATTATTGTCGGTACCAAAATATAACAAGTATCTCAATGATTTTTTGGGAAATGCTTTGAATAATGACCCTAATTGTGTGTAAGAATTTTGAGCTATCTCTCATTTATAGATCAGTTGCACTATGAGGGTGAAGATAATGCTAAAAATTCAGCCCGTTGAGGAGCGTGTCCCCTCAAGATTTCAGCCTGTGGAACCTGGAGAGAAAACACGAAAGTCGTCAGGTAGCGCAAAATTCACTAAAGCGCTCTTTCGTTTTACGTGAAAAACAAGGTGAGAACTATTTTGAATCTACAATTAATATTTGAAAAACCAGACTCGAGTGATATTTGAAAACACCTTCTGGAGACCCCCTTTAAATAAAAAGCCAAACGCGTCTGTCTAATTAAATATCAATATGGCTCAACGTAGAAGACTTGTACACTGGTGTCCATAATTAAAGCAACAAACCACTATTTCCCAGTTCTGTGACTAATTCACGATATAATCATACAAACTGTCAACAGACGTCAATAAGATCATGTTCTGCACGGAAGATGGCATTCCGGTCAACGGACAATCATGTCAGCGACGACGCCAGGGCAGCTATAAAACAGGGTAGTGTTTGCCGGGTAGTCCCACATCCGCTCTGTATACAATTACAGACAGGGCAGTATGACACAGAGAAGACGCCTACCAGAGCCGGCCACGTGTAACATCAGAAAGAGGTGACCGTTCTTTGGCCGCACGTTGACGACGCTACCGCCTTAGTACTGCAAGGCAACAGGCATCTGACGTTAGCACCCACTGGAGGAGTTGTATCGAGGCAAATAGTGTACAGAAGGCTTCGGCAGAGTCGCCTTTACTGTCGGAGACCTGCTGTATGTCTACCTCTGACGCGTCTTCACAGAAGGGAACGTCTAGAGTGGAGTTGTCAATATGCCACCTGGACTGCCGAATGTTCTTTTCACAGATGAGTCCCGATTTCGTCTGGAGAGTGACTCCTGGGGGATCCACATCTGAAGGAAGACTATTTCTGGGCCCGAACATTGTGGGAACAGATCGATATCGATGAGGCTCAAATGGTTCAAATGGCTCTGAGCACTATGGGACTTAACATCTTCGGTCATCAGTCCCCTAGAACTTAGAACTACTTAAACCTAACTAACCTAAGAACATCACACACATCCATGCCCGAGGCAGGGTTCGAACCTGCGACCGTAGCAGTCCCGCGGTTCCGGACTGCAGCACCTAGAACCGCACGGCCACCGTATCGATGAGGATCCGTAACGGTGTTGTCGGGGAATGTGTTGGCAGTTGGAGCACCTCTTCATGAAATTGTACTGGTGAATCGGCAAACTTTAACTGCTGTCAGAAATTGTGTCAAGATCTTCGGACCTCATGTGCGGTTGTCACGAGATGCTGTGGAACCAGACTTGGTACTGATGGACAATAATGCTCGACGTCATAGTAGGTGGTTGATATTTTCTTGAAACCGGAAGAGTTTGCACACATGGCGTGGCCTGCTCGCTCTCCCAATTTGAATCCCATAGAGCATGTCTGAGATCCACTAGGGAGACGGGTTGCATCACGTCATCATTTATCAACCAAGAGTTGCAAACAGTTCTGCAGGAAGAATGTTCATTATTACCTCAACATGAGACTGATGACATCGTTCACAGGATGCCCCGTCGCCGTCGTCAATCCTGCATTGCTGCAAAAGGTGGTCACAACCCATACCGAACAAACTAACCAGTTGTCAGAATTTGAGTACAAATCCATCAAGTTGGAGAAAAACGAAGAACGTTTGTGTCTACAGTCACGCATGCTGCAGTTGCTTACATTTTGTATTTGTTACATTGTTTCTACTTTACTATCACATGTTTATACTGTTTTGTTGCAAAATGAACGCAGTCTTGCAAAATTTCCGATTGTTGCTTTAATTTTGGACACCAGTGTAGTTTATAAATCGAGGAAAAGAAATAGTTGCTGAACGAGGCTGTAGTGGAGAACGCGGACAGTGATGCGGCTGCACGATTAGTGGCACAGTAGCCGCCGCACTAGCATCGCACGCGAGGCTCTGTTTTCCCATTGGTTGCTTTCCGAAGCTGCGAGCTTAGCCGACTACGGGAGGGAGCGGCAGCGCGGCGCGCGGTGCCATTTGTAACTAGCCGAGCGGAACTGGCCGTCACGGGGTGCGCGTGCAGTCGGCAGCTGCGCAGCTCGGCACACACGCAACCGCAGACAATTACCCTTCTCGCTCGGCCGAAAAAACTCCAACAAACAAACCGCGTTATGAGAAACGAATTAAAAGTTCGCTATCGAAACAGAATATCAACTACAATCGTAGTGAAGCGAACGATGTGTCGCGTTACACGTTTAGAGACATGAAGCGAAGTGGCATCCTCGTTCTCGAGGTAGAGTTGACCGGTAACACCCCCAGTCTCTGAAGAATCCAGCTTTAAAAGTCTGATTACTTCACGAATGAGTTAATATCTCCATCATTTGATTTTAAGCATGTAAGCGAGAAAAACTTAAGAAAAGCACACGGTCTTATAAGTAGAGCCTCCACAGGTAAAATAATTACACGTACTGACAGGAACAGTCAAACAAATTAAAATACACTAAAATGCTGAAATGCTGTAAAATCGCTTGAGAGTCTAATATGCCTCTTCAAGCCATTTACACTACTGGCCATTAAAATTGCTACACCAAGAAGAAATGCATTGAGTCAAACAGAGCTTGGATGGCGTGTACAGGTACAGCTGCCCATGCAGCTTCAACGCGATACCACAGTTCATCAAGGGTAGTGACTGGCGTATTGTGACGAGCCAGTTGTTCGGCCACCATTCACCACACGTTTTCAATTAGTGAGAGATCTGGAGAATGTGCTGGCCAGGGCAGCAGTCGAACATTTTCTGTATCCAGAAAGGCCCGTACACGACCTACCATATTCGGTCGTGCATTATCCTTCTGAAATGTAGGGTTTCGCAGGGATCCAATGAAGGCTAGAGCCACGGGTCGTAACACATCTCAAATGTAACGTCCACTGTTCACAGTGCCGTCAATGCGAACAAGAGGTGACCGAGACGTGTAACCAATGGCACCCCATACCATCCCACCGGGTGATACACCACTATTTCGATGACGAATACACGCTTCCAATGGTCATTCACCGCGATGTCGCCAAACACGGATGCGACCATCATGATGCTGTAAACAGAACCTGGATTCATCCGAAAAAACGACGTTTTGCCATTCGTGCACTCAGGTTCGTCGTTGAGTACACCATCGCAGGTGCTCCTGTCTGTGATGCAGCGTCAAGGGTAACCGCAGCCATGGTCTCCGAGCTGATAGTCTATGCAGCTGCAAACGTCGTCGAACTGTTGGTGCAGATGGTTGTTGTCTTGCAAACGTCCCCATCTGTTGATTCAGAGATCGAGACGTGGCTACACGATCCGTTACAGCCATGCGGATAAGATGCCTGTCATCTCGACTGCTAGTGATACGAGGCCGTTGTGATCCAGCACGGCGTTCCGTATTACCCTCCTGAACCCATCGATTCCATGTTCTGCTAACAGTCATTGGATCTCGACCAACGCGAGCAGCCATGTCGCGATACGATAGACCGCAATCGCGATAGGCTACAATCTGACCTTTATCAAAGTCGGAAACGTGATGGTACGCATTTCTCCTCCTTACACGAGGCATCACAACGACGTTTCACCAGGCAACGCCGGTCAACTGCTGTTTGTGTATAAGAAATCGGTTGGAAACTTTCCTCGTGTCAGCACGTTGTAGGTGTCGCCACCGGCGCCAATCTTGTGTGAATGCTCTGAAAAGCTAATCATTTGCATATCACAGCATCTTCTTCCTTGCGGTTAAATTTCGCATCTGTAGCACGTCTTCTTCGTGGTGTAGCAATTTTAATGGCCAGTAGTGTAGTTTTGAAAATGCACAGAATTTTACTCGGCATATATCTCTGTAACTGAAGAACTAAAAATATCCTCCAAATAGTTTTAACATACTATTTTAAAAAGCGAGCTCCTCGTCCCGTCCCTGGTACGCCCATCGGTACCCACCGACAGCCGTGTCCTCCTCTGCCATTCAGCATCATGCGGATGCGGTATAGACGGGCATGTAGTCGGCCCACCCCTCTCTCAGCCATTTCGCCACTTTCCACACCTTTGAGCCGCTACTTCTCAATCAAAGAGCAGCTCATTTCGCATCACGAGCCTGAGAGCGCCGCGAAGCAGTCCTCTCACTCGTTGCCAGTACCGGGAATCGAACCGGAGTCCTCTGCATGGCAGCCATCTACATTGACTACTCAGCTACGGAGTCGGACCTCAATGTATTGTAAAGCACATAAAAAGGGAGAACTCGTAATATTTACAAACTCTGCACGAAACACAGCCCCGTGTCTCTCAGCAACAAAACAGTTGAAAATGGCGGAAATTGCTTGTATCGGTTTCCAGTGCACATTCCCCTGCGTGATCCTAGAATCAGTCACTAGATTAAGACAACGACCAGGAAACATCACGTGTTCCTAGGTGCACTAACCTCCAGGTACGACACTCCTCCTTAAGCCAGGAAATTCGTCTCATTGTCCTCTATAACGGAGAGAGAACCGCACATCGATCTGTGTACTATTTCTGGATGTATATTGTGTGTCCTGCTTCAGGTGTCTCGTTTTAGGTGCCTACCCCTGTACAGATATGGTTCATTTTCGTCTAAAAGTGTAAGAGCTTCATTTCCTATGGCGCGCCAAAGCTTACGAAAGAAGCATCATATTGGCGATACATAAATAAATATGGAGTGTTGATCTACAAGACTGTTCAGATATAAGTCTATTTCCTCCATATTTTAAATTATGTAACAAGAAAGCCTAGATTTCAAATTCAGGTTAACTTGCCAACGTCTGAAATGTAAGATTTCTTATTTTATACGCTGCTTCACAAAAAAGTGAAGGGCCAACAAAGGTAGGAGGAAATGACATGAAACTTCACGGAATGAGAAGGCACGTGAAGTTATCTCAGTGTTTACAAAATCGAATGAAGTTTACAAATGGTTCAAATGGCTCTGAGCACTATGGAACTCAACTTCTGAGGTCATGAATCCCCTAGAACTTAGAACTAGTTAAACCTAACTAACCAAAGGACATCACACACATCCATGTCCGAGGCAGGATTCGAACCTGCGACCGTAGCGGTCTAGCGGTTGCAGACTGCAGCGCCTAGAATCGCACGGCCACTTCGGCCGGCGAAGTTTACAAAGAAGTTATCGGTAGGATCCCACTTGGAATGACGTCGCACCCACGAGTCCGGCCTGGATTCAAGGCACTAATACTGCTGGGACGGATGTGTATCCCCTCTCGAGATAAGCCATCCTACAACTGCCGTACGTGGTCCTCGATATCCCAGATTGGGACAGAGTTGACGTCCAATTTGGTCCCACACACTTTTAATCGGGGACGTATCTGGGGATTCTGCTGGCCACGGAAGTATGTCATTACGCATGCTATTCAAGGGCACGTGCCACGAGTCAGCGAGCAATACCCTGTTGCAATGGTACCACGTTACTGTCGCATGTGAGGTAACACAAGAGGACTCACGATGTCCGTGACATACAGCTGTGACGCGAGAGTTACCTCAGTCGATACCAGCGGTGACCTGAAGTTATACCAGACGGCTCTCCATACCACGATGCCAGGAATTACATCGCTGTGCTCCTCCAAAACTTTGAATGAATGGGACTTCAATCAGGTAGCCACCATACTCGCTGACGATAGTCATCTAGGACAGTGCAGAACCGCGAGTCATCGCTGAACACAATGCGACGCCGTTCATCGGCAGTCTATGCTGAGCGGTCGTGGCGCCACTCCAAACATCGCCGTTTGTGTTGTGGTGTTAACGGAGGCCTTCGAATGGGACGGTAATTCTCTAGTGCGGCAGCTCCTAGTCTCTGACCAAAGGACCTGGTGAGGCACAATGTTGAAGGGAATCCAGCTCTTGCTCTCGGACAGCGGGCACAAATGTGAAGAGATTACGATTTTCAAAGTGCACAGTATGATGATCTTTCCTTGTGATGGTCATACGTAGCGCAACCTTGGCAACAAGAATGCCTGTCCTCATGTTCCCGTGTAGTCTATCATCGGCGCACTGGATATTTCTCAATTTGACCAGCCGACCAAATGTAGCCCCACAATGAGGCCCCTGTCAGTAATAACGCTGCCTCCCACGAGTACGGTGGCGTCTCCTTGTGCTTCAGAAAAAAAAAGGTTCAAATGGCTCTGAGCACTATGGGACTTAACATCTTCGGTCATCAGTCCCCTAGAACTTAGAACTACTTAAACCTAACTAACCTGACATCACACACATTCAGGCCCGAGGCAGGATTCAAACCTGCGACCGTAGCGGTCGCACGGTTCCAGACTGAAGCGCCTACAACCGCTCGGCCACACCGCCTTGTCCTTCACAGCGATCACTCGACATCTGATGATATTCACGCCCGTTATATGCCCTGCCAAGACTGGTAACAACACTAATGCACACTGGTGGCCGTTCTATCTGGCACAGAGAATTGCAACCCTAATCGTTTACATATCCGTTAAAGCCTAAACCTTTCTGGAAGCTTCATCATATTGCATCGTTATTCATCACATGGACATGAAACGAAAAGAAGTAAAGCTGGTGTGTACGTGTACGAATTTACATCGACATCCAACCGTGTCTTCTTGGTGCTTCAATTTTTTGTGAGGCAGTGTATTTTCAAATTTGGTCAGGTTAATAAGAAATTGCAAATGCAAGGTAATATCATGTGCAGTGAGCTAGCAGTAGAATCGGATACTCTATGTGATCAAAAGTATCCGGACACCTCACTGAAAATGACTTACAAGTTCGTGACGCCCTCCATCGGTAATGATGGAATTCAATATGGTGTTGGTCCAACCTTAGCCTTTATGACAGCTTCCACTCTCGCACGCATACGTTCAATCAGGTGCTGGAAGGTTTTTTGAGGAATGGCAGCCCATTCCTCACGGTGTGCTGCACTGAGGAGTGGTGTCGATGTCGGTCGGTGAGGCCTGGCACGAAGTCATCTTTCCAAAACATCCCAAAGGTGTTCTCTAGGATTCAGGTCAGCACTCTGTGCAGGCCAGTCCATTACAGAGATGTTATTGTCGTGTAACCACTCCACCACAGGCTGTGAATTATGAACAGATGCTCGATCGTGTTGAAAGGTATAATCGCACATCTCCGAATTACTCTTCAACAGTGGAAGCAAGAAGGTGCTTAAAACATCAGTTTAGGCCTGTGCTGTGACAGTGCCACGCAAAACAACAAGGGGTGCAAGCCTCCTTCATCAAAAACACGATCACACCATAACACCACCGCCTCCAAATTTTACTGTTGGCACTACACACGCTGGCAGATGACGTTTACCGGGCATTCGCCATACCCACACCTTGCCATGGATCGCCACATTCTGTACCGTGATTCGTCACTCCACACAACGTTTTTCCATTGCTCAATCGTCCAATGTTTACGATCCTTACACCAAGCGAGGCGTCGTTAGGCATTTACCGGCGTGATGTGTAGCTTATGAGCAGTCGCTCGACCATGAAATCCAAGTTTTCTCACCTCCCGCCTTTTGCAGTGGATCCTGATGCAATTTGGAATTCCTGTGTGATAGACTGGATGGATGTCTGTCTATTACTCATTGCGACCCTCTTCAACTGTCGGCGGTCTCAGTCAGTCAACAGACGAGGACGGCCTGTACGCTTTTGTGCTGTAGGTGTCCCTTCAGGTTTCCGCTTCACTAACACATCGGAAACAGTGGGATTAGGGATGTTTGGGAGTGTGGAAATCTCACGTTCAGACGTATGACGCAAGTGACATCGAATCATCTGACTACGTTCGAGGTCCGTGGGTTCCGCGGAGCGCCCCATTCTGCCCTCTCACGATGTCTAATGACTACTGATGTCGCTGATATGGAGTACCTGGCAGTAGGTGCAATGCACCGAATATGAAAAACATATGTTTTTTTGGGGCGTCCGGATACTTTTGATCACATAGTGTATATGGTACAACCGAGAGGTCTGTGGTACTGTCGTTCAGGGAATGTGGGTACTGGATATGACATACCTCACGACATAAGCCGAAAGAAAGAAGAAGTATGAAATATCTGCGACTTCATCTTGTTTGATTTTAGATGATTTCTTCACTTAACGCTAAACAAGTTTAACGAATCTAGTGTTAAAGAGATTATTCGTAAATACCCGCGTATTTTTTTTTACTTTATTGTTATTTTAATACCTGAACAATCAGGTAGGCTGTCAGCAGCACGCTACGCCGCTCTTCAGCCATAGTGTTGACAAAAGTACAAGAATGGAGAATTAGAATGAACACAGTGATGGGCAAAAAATATAGGTCACAGAGACACAAAAAAACACGGAGCCGTTAACACGCGACAATAACAACACTGAAAACACGTTGACACGGCGCACATAACACTGATGAATCCGACGGCACAAGTGAACGTAGTAGCGGGACGGCAGACACTAAAAACACAAAACGACGTCACACACGAGATACAGATGGCGATGATCTCCGGCGCGCGAAAGTCCACATAGCATGTGCGAGTCCGGGAACCTGCCAAGTGGGGAACAGGGGTGAGGTGGGGGAGAGGGGAGAACAAGGATGCCGATGGAGGGTGCCCAGAGGAGCAAGCACAGGAGGAGGGTGGGAGGATCAAAGTTGGTAGGAGGGATAGATGGAGGGGAGGAGGGCATCATCAGGGAGAGGGAGTTGGCGGAAGCCACCTCGGGAGAGGGTAAGGAGGGTGGAGAGATGGAGACCGGGTGGGACATGGGAATACAGGCGCGGCAGTGGGCGGGGGTGGGAGAGGATCGGGGAGACGAGCGGGTGAGGAGGATCGAGTTTACGGGAGGTGTACAGGATCCGTATCCTTTCAAGGAAAAGGAGGAGGTGGGGGAAGGGGATGAGATAGTACAGGATCCGCGTGGGGGAGGGGTGACGGATGTGATAGGTGAGGCGGAGAGCATGGCGTTCAAGGATTTGGAGGGATTTGTAAAAGGTAGGGGGGGCGGAGATCCAAGCTGGATGGGCATAACAAAGGATAGGGCGGATGAGGGATTTATAGGTGTGGAGGATGGTGGAGGGGTTCAGACCCCACGTACGGCCGGAGAGGAGCTTGAGGAGACTGAGTCGGGAGTGTGCCTTGGCTTGGATTGTCCGGAGGTGGGGAGTCCAGGAGAGGCGACGGTCGAGGGTGACGCCAAGGTACTTAAGGGTGGGAGTGAGGGCGGTAGGACGGCCATAGATGGTGAGATAAAAATCAAGGAGGCGGAAGGAAGGGGTGGTTTTGCCTACAATGATCGCCTGGGTTTAGGAGGGATTGACCTTGAGCAACCACTGGTTGCACCAAGCGGTGAACCAGTCAAGATGGGTCTTTTCGTTTTATGCCCAAGTGGTAAATAAGGATGCAATATGATCAAACGTCCAGCGAGGAATTATACTCATACAGATGTAAAAATGTACAATATGTTTCAAAAAGAACTTTACAACTTTGAAAATTCATATAAATTAATTCGTAGTACCTACAGAGGTGATTGTAGTGTCAATCTGTAGAGAAATACATCAAGTTTTGTCTCGCTTAGTTCGCTAGTGCCGAATCGTAACGTAAGGACCTCTAGCGGCAGTTGCGTTAGAGATGGCTGACTTCACAGGACCTGAGCGTGCTAGCTGTGTGTTTTGGTTTGAAGAATCGAAGTCAGCGACAACAGTTCAGCCTAATTTCTGTACCAAGTACGCTAAAGATCCTCCTACTAGTCCTACAATTTATGAGTGGCATAAATGTTTTGTAGAAACAGGGTGCTCGGTAAAACGTGAGAAATCATCAGGTCGTCCAAGCACATCTGACGAAGTCGTTGAACGAGTGAGACATCGTTTTGTTAACAGCCTCTGACATTCTGCGTGGTGTCTGTTTGTTCTATATCGTGTCTCCCTACCACTTTCGCGCAACGACGCTCTGAGCGTGTCTTTTAGGGAATTGACTAGTTTGAACCTGGGACCTGTTGCTGGTAAGGAGACGCCAGACCACACATGACATGTAGAGTTCAGAAGAGTTCAGTGAGACTAGCGATGATATAACCAAATACTTAATGATTTCAGCGTCAGCTCCACTGCACTCCCTGTAAAAGAATCTTAATACTAACTAAATTTAGTGGAAGGGGTTCAAGGCATTCCTATTTTTAGTTAGCTGGTAAAATAACGTCGCAAAAGCAGTTAAGTTTACCATTGGAAATTTTATTCTACTCACAAAACATTGTTTATAAATTGCACTATTGATAAAAGTAAATGTTTTAATACAGGATGGTAAAAACCAATTGTGTTCAACAAAAATGTGAACGAATATTCCCTGAATGGGTTTCCAAGTTCTACAATGGATCGAAGGATGACCTATGCCATATCACATCTATAATCTAGGTTTAAATTAAGTTTCACAAAAGAGAAAACTATCAAAATGGTCTACAGTGACCCTCAATTATCTTTAATTACTTATCTAACTTGCGTAAATTACAGTGGCTGATGTGGCTTCTCAATAACTATATAACAGAAAAATCATCGCGTTTCAGATTTTTACTTCAAGTGGCAAATGTGAACACCATGAGCTTTAATTGACGATCGACACTAGTATTACGCCAAAAGGGGGTGTAACAGATGAGACTTCTGCAGGTCTGAGTGAAGCTTTATGCGCTGTTATGCGGCATTGCGTGCGTTCATTACCTTGTCAGTGTTCGTCAAGGGGCGGCGGGAAGCACAGCTCTGCTCACTTCGCCGTCTCGGAAGCAACTCTCCCCTAACTTCTCCTTACTACAATTTACCGAAGTTGGTTTAAAAAAACTATCTGGCTGTGTTTTCATCTGACCAATCAGGGTCTCAATGTTGACCTTAAGCTCCGCCTACAAAAATTCTGTCTATCCAATGAGAAACGTTATACTTTTCGTGGTGGGACAATGTTTTTAAAGTTTGCAACGTAAAAGAGACGCGAAAAAGTTTCACGCTAAAACTTGCAGCTGGTGTGGTCCTTTTAGCGTTATCGTAAGATCTATACAGTTCTTCTGGAGGGCTCTATGTTTTAACATGGGCTGGGGGGTGGTCCTGACGTAACAGAGACGCGAAAAAGTCTCACGCTAAAACTTGCGGCTGGGGGTGGCCTTTTTTGTGTTATCGTAAGATCTATACTGTTCTTCTGGAGGGCTCTAGCTTTTAACATGGGCTGGGGGGTGGTCCTAGCGGTTAGCTGGCGACGTGGGTGTTTGTCCCTTATCGTAGGGCCTTCCAGCTTAACACGGTTCTGCTCTCGGCTTCTGTTCTCGTTTCTCCCCTCGGAATTGCGTCTGTCTCACGGAGGGAAGGTATGACATGCATTTAGGCATTCTTGTGTTAGTCTGTGGTATTCCATTTGCTCACTCGTTACTCGTATTACTTTGGTTAATTTAATGTCACGATTTATTCGGAGCTATGTGACATACTACTGGATTTGCTTATCATGTCATGGTTTTCATGGAAGGTGTTGGATTTGCCTGACACCTTACAAGCCCTACGGAATCGACCCAGCGTGCATCTCGCGAACTGTCAATCCCACATACGACTGTTTGGCGTGTGTTGACAAACCGTTTGCATTTGAAACATACAGACTGACGATCGTGCAAGCAATAAAAGATACTGATAAAACTGCTTGCAAGCACTTTTGAGCAGGTATGTTAAATCGATTACATGAAGCTGAACATTTCTTGGACAAAATCATCTTTTCTGACAAGTCGACCTTTCACTTAAGTGGCAAGGATAACACACATAACTGTAGGATGATGATGATGATGATGTTTGGTTTGTGGGGCGCTCAACTGCGTGGTTATCAGCGCCCGTACAATTTCCCAACCTTTGCTCAGTCCAATTTCGCCACTTTCCTGGATGATGATGAAATGATGAGGACAACACAAACACCCAGTCATCTCGAGGCAGGTGAAAATCCCTGACCCCGCCGGGAATCGAACCCGGGACCCCGTGCTCGGGAAGCGAGAAGGCTACCGCGAGACCACGAGTGGCGGACCATAACTGTAGGACTTCGGGCAGTAAAAATCCACATCAAACATTGCAACATGTTCGTGATAGCCATAAACTGAACGTTTCTTGCGCATTGAGCAAGAACGAAGTGTACGGCCCCTTTTCTTCCGTGAGAGAACCACCGACGGGATATGTTACAACAATTTTTGATACCACAGATCGATGAAGATGACTGAGAACGAAATGTTTACTTTATGCAAGTTGGTGCACCACCCCAGTAGCTGGCTGACGTCCGGGATTTTCTCAGTGACCGCTTTACACGTCAATGGATTGGCCGTGACGCGCCAATTGCATGGCCTCTACGTTCCCCAGACCTGACACCACTTGATTTTTTTATGGGGATTCATCAAGGATATCGTGTTTGAACCTCCTCTGCTGGCTTCTCTACCTAATCGTAGAGGAAGAATTTACACCGTCACTGAGCAAGTTACACCTGCACTGCTACAGCGAGTTTGGGAAGAAATTTATTTCTGATGGGATGTGTGCAGGATAACCAAGAGAAGCCGAATGAAAGTTTATGGTAAATAATCTTGATGTGTTTCTCAACAAAATAAAAAAATAAATTTATATGAATTTTTAAAGTTGTTAAGTCCTTTTTGAAACATCATGTATATGATTACTATGGCCACCGTGGTACAACAACCGAGTTAGAAAACTGCTGCGGAAGCAAAGGGAACTTCACAGCAAACATAAACATAGCCAAAGCCTTGCAGACAAACAAAAATTACGCGAAGTGAAATGTAGTGTGAGGAGGGCTATGCGAGAGGCGTTCAATGAATTCGAAAGTAAAGTTCTATGTACTGACTTGGCAGAAAATCCTAAGAAATTTTGGTCTTATGTCAAAGCGGTAGGTGGATCAAAACAAAATGTCCAGACACTCTGTGACCAAAATGGTACTGAAACAGAGGCTCACAGACTAAAGGCCGAAATACTAAATGTCTTTTTCCAAAGTTGTTTCACAGAGGAAGATTGCACTGTAGTTCCTTCTCTAGATTGTCGCACAGATGACAAAATGGTAGATATCGAAATAGACGACAGAGGAATAGAGAAACAATTAAAATCGCTCAAAAGTGGAAAGGCCTCTGGACCTGATGGGATACCAGTTCAATTTTACACAGAGTACGCGAAGGAACTTGCCCCCCTTCTTGCAGCGGTGTACCGTAGGTCTCTAGAAGAGCGTAGCGTTCCAAAGGATTGGAAAAGGGCACAGGTCATCCCCGTTTTCAAGAAGGGACGTCGAACAGATGTGCAGAACTATAGACCTATATCTCTAACGTCGATCAGTTGTAGAATTTTGGAACACGTATTGTGTTCGAGTATAATGACTTTTCTGGAGACTAGAAATCTACTCTGTAGGAATCAGCATGGGTTTCGAAAAAGACGGTCATGTGATACCCAGCTCGCGCTATTCGTCCACGAGACTCAGAGGGCCATAGACACGGGTTCACACGTAGATGCCGTGTTTCTTGACTTCCGCAAGGCGTTCGATACAGTTCCCCACAGTCGCTTAATGAACAAAGCAAGAGCATATGGACTATCAGACCAATTGTGTGATTGGATTGAGGAGTTCCTAGATAACAGGACGCAGCATGTTATTCTCAATGGAGAGAAGTCTTCCGAAGTAAGAGTGACTTCAGGTGTGCCGCAGGGGAGTGTCATAGGACCGTTGCTATTCACAATATACATAAATGATGACATCGAAAGTTCACTGAGGCTTTTTGCAGATGATGCTGTGGTGTATCGAGAGGTTGTAACAATGGAAAATTGTACTGAAATGCAGGAGGATCTGCAGCGAATTGACGCATGGTGCAGGGAATGGCAATTGAATCTCAATGTAGACAAGTGTAATGTGCTGCGAATACACAGAAAGATAGATCCTTTATCATTTAGCTACAAAATAGCAGGTCAGCAACTGGAAGCAGTTAATACCATAAATTATCTGGGAGTACGCATTAGGAGTGATTTAAAATGGAATGATCATATAATGTTGATCGTCGGTAAAGCAGATGCCAGACTGAGATTCATTGGAAGAATCCTAAGGAAATGCAATCCGAAAACAAAGGAAGTAGGTTAAGGTACGCTTGTTCGCCCACTGCTTGAATACTGCTCAGCAGTGTGGGATCCGTACCAGATAGGGTTGATACAAGACATAGAGAAGATCCAACGGAGAGCAGCGCGCTTCGTTACAGGATCATTTAGTAATCGCGAAAGCGTTATGGAGATGATAGATAAACTCCAGTGGAAGACTCTGCAGGAGAGACGCTCAGTAGCTCGGTGCGGGCTTTTGTCAAAGTTTCGAGAACATACCTTCACCGAAGAGTCTAGCAGTATATTGCTCCCTCCTACGTATATCTCGCGAAGAGACCATGAGGATAAAATCAGAGAGATTAGAGCCCACACAGAGGCATACCGACAATCCTTCTTTCCACGAACAATACGAGACTGGAATAGAAGGGAGAACCGATAGAGGTACTGAAGGTACCCTCCGCCACACACCGTCAGGTGGCTTGCGGAGTATGGATGTAGATGTAGATGTAGATCCTTAAGTTAATCACAGATCGAATAACGTTTACCTTTGGTAACTGCAGAAAGAGACTCAGTTTCCAAATTCCGTGATGTACCCATAAACTACATACTTTTATTGTGTTGGGTGCAGGCGAGGACTGACAAAAAGAACACATTTCAGTATTTGGTTTCGATAGAGCTGACAGCGGTATAAACAAGTCTGCACACTGAACGTAGGTAGACTGTTTCGGCATCGTTCAAGAAATGACGTCGCTTTCTCGTATACTGCTGGAAAATTATGAATCTATGATACAAATGAAAGGCTGATTATGCTGTACAGGGTTATTACAAATGATTGAAGCGATTTCACAGCTCTACAATAACTTTATTATTTGAGATATTTTCAAAATGCTTTGCACACACATACAAAAACTCAAAAAGTTTTTTTAGGCGTTCACAAATGTTCGATATGTACCCCTTTAGTGATTCGGCAGACATCAAGCCGATAATCAAGTTCCTCCCACACTCGGCGCAGCATGTCCCCATCAATGAGTTCGAAAGCATCGTTGATGCGAGCTCGCAGTTCTGGCACGTTTCTTGGTAGAGGAGGTTTAAACACTGAATCTTTCACATAACCTCACAGAAAGAAATCGCATGGGTTTATGTCGGGAGAGCGTGGAGGCCATGACATGAATTGCTGATCATGATCTC
This sequence comes from Schistocerca cancellata, assembly GCF_023864275.1. Lineage (NCBI taxonomy): Eukaryota > Metazoa > Arthropoda > Insecta > Orthoptera > Acrididae > Schistocerca > Schistocerca cancellata. The sequence goes on along the minus strand of NC_064629.1, from coordinate 124,199,535 downwards.
CACCACGACCGATCCATCGGTTTTCCAATCTCCTGTTTAAGAAATGCCGAACATCATTATGGAAGTGCGGTGGAGCACCATCCTGTTGAAAGATGAAGTCGGCGCTGTCGGTCTCCAGTTGTGGCATGAGCCAATTTTCCGCGGGCTACGCGTGAAACTTGGCCGCACGCGTTCAACCGTTTCTTCGCTCACTGCAGGCCGACCCGTTGATTTCCCCTTACAGAGACATCCAGAAGCTTTAAACTGCGCATACCGGATGTTAGCAGTTGGTGGATCTTTGTTGAACTTCGTGCTGAAGTGTCGTTGCACTGTTATGACTGACTGATGTGAGTGCATTTCAAGCACGACATACGCTTTCTCGGCTCCTGTCGCCATTTTGTCTCACTGCGCTCTCGAGCGCTCTGACGAGAGAAACCTGAAGTGCGGCTTCAGTTGAACAAAACTTTATGAGTATTTCTACGTATCTGTAGTGTGTCGTGACCATATGTCAATGAATGGAGCTACAGTGAATTTATGAAATCGCTTCAATCATTTGTAATAGCCCTGTAGTTTCAACAACTCCAGTGTCCAGATTAACAAATTTGCGCATGGTGAAAGAAACCCTTGAAAAATGTAAACGATGAAGTGATGTTCTACCTTGCACGCCAATTAGAAGTATTGACAATACGTGTGTACTTATAACTTTTAGAAGTCTATAAAATACGCAGGGGGAAAACATGAAATTTCTCTGTCAGCACTATCACGTGTATTACAACACCAGTTGCATCAGAGTGCTTAAAGGCTGTTGAAGCTATGAGTTCGTCAATTACAGAACGGTTGACATGCAGTTGCGAATGTGAACCACCTTCAACTGTATTTTGAAATGACGACAATGTAAATTTGTGTTGGAGTGTGGCTCGAAGCCGGATTTCGCGATTTACAGCTTAACCCTAACGGCCATCCGAGAACAAATCATGACCAGACCCAAACTTCCATGTGTCACATTGTGCACTCGGAAGTAACGTATATTTCCATCAAATAACAACATATTTAATGAGAATCGAGGACCTGGTATTGGTGAATAAATATGAAACAGCAGTCCCTGTGTTATTAAGAAGTATGATGCAATGTTCGTTCAGACATGCATGCATATCCGAAGGAACACTGCATCGTATTTATTAATAACACGGCACTACTATTTCATATTCGTTCGCAGTCGATATGTGTTTGGCCAGAAGTTGAGCAATTTTTGATGTCTGACTTCCGACAGTTTTGATCCTTCCTCTTGTTGACAAAGTACACAGCGTATTTTCTTCATTTACTGCACGCCCGCAAAATAAATTCATCGTGGGGTAAGATGCTTAGAAATTTTAACAGTTCAGCTGGAATTTAGATGAAGAAAGCGTTAAGTGTCTTTTGCACAAACATTTTACATTGTGAATGCATGCAGCTCGCTATAGTGCAAGTTGTCCTTTGATTTAAGTTACACAACAGCCAATTCCTTTTTTAGCAAATGTAAGTCGAGACGACGCAATGAAACTAAGTGAGAAATAATAAAATACCAATATGAGAGCTTCCGTCATTATCTAGGTCATCATAGACTGATAATGAGCTGCAGGACATGAACGGGATTCGTCCGTGGTCTTGTAAACAGACCGTTCAGGAATTTCCCTCAAGTGATTAGGGCAAAACCGTACAAAACGTAAAACAGGTCGGCTGTACGAATTATTGAAACAATCTGCCGCCGAATACAATTTCAGTATTACAGTCGCTGTACCAGCTGGTGACAGAAACATTAATGTCGGAAATGTGGTTGTACACACACAATCTGTCTCTTCTAACCCACTAAAGCTACTTACGGCATGAGAATTACTGGAAACGTTCTTCCGGGAAGGAATTGGAGCTAGCATTATGAAATTATGAGCTTCATTTGTCTGTTACACGAAGAAGTATACTGCTGCAGTTTGTAAACAGTTACACTTAGTCCGGAGAGCAGTGCAGGCGACGGAGTGTATACTTTTGTTAGCCACCAGAAGGACGCCTCACTTAGCAGCGAGGAATCCGTCTCTGGCGCCGAGTCAACACGTCCGCCTCTCGATTATTTTTATCTTGTTTGTTCGCTCCTTTGGTGATCAATTCTGACTCGTATATCTTCATTATCGTCACAGCAGTCAGTTACTTCTTTCTTTACGAAGACAGTTTTCTGGATGTCACAGTGTGTGACATATTTTTCAGTACTTTAGTGATTGAGTGAAAATAACGGTAGACGTTACGACCACGAATTGAGATCTCCCTCACAAAGAAAGTATGATGTTATTTCAAGTGTTATCTTGTAATCATCTAGTGGGGGCTATAATCGCAACTATGGCCTGAGACACAATTTTGGCGAATCGCGTTTTATTGCGTTTAGTGAAACTGCGACGCGGACCCATGAGAACACTCAACATTAACTGGCAGTACATAACTGCCCCGTATGATAACGAAAACACACGTCTCTATTCCTATTTTCAGAAAAGTGGCCGAACCAGCGATTTAACGAGACAGCTCTGCAGCACGCAGGAGAGAAGTGAAAAAGATTCTACTCAGTAACACACTGCCTGTTACACTACACAGATGACACCTTTTTACGTTAGATTGTCATCACATGTCGTTTTAAAGTACAAAGTCATAATTTTTGCTGTTATCAAGATTGGCCAGAAGTTTCTTTCTACTGGCACCAAGGACTGGCTTATAATAATATTTCTCCACTTGGAAATGATTAGAAGAGAGATCACCCCCAACGAAAATCTGGAAATTGCGTGGTTGTAAACACAGTGCACTAGATTTGTGCAGCGGAATCTTTTTCTTATAGAATTTAGGAATACTTATAAACATGACATAATTGGGTGTTACGGAGTACGTAAACTAAATTGACATTACGAGGGCGTGATGAAAAGTAATACCTCCAAATTTCTTATTTTTCTCTCAATATCGCTTGAGGTATTACATGTCATGCATAGTAACCGGTCGGCTTTCCCGCTTCGACCGACACCACCTTCTCCCCAACACCCAACGTGGCTTTCAAATGGTTCAAATGGCTCTGAGCACTATGGGACTCAACATCTTAGGTCATAAGTCCCCTAGAACTTAGAACTACTTAAACCTAACTAACCTATGGACATCACACACACCCATGCCCAAGGCAGGATTCGAACCTGCGACCGTAGCAGTCCCGCGATTCCGGACTGCAGCGCCAGAACCGCTAGACCACCGCGGCCGGCTAACGTGGCTTTCGACCGTGGCTGATGACCAACTGCTACGCCTCACTCATCTCGTCTCCCTCCAGCTTAACTCCCGTCGCTCCGCCATTTTTGTCTCCCTCGACCTTGAAACGGCCTACGACCGTGTCTGGCATCCCGGTCTCCTGTTTAAACTCCACACCTACGCCCTTCCTGTCAACTATGTCCGTCTGATTGCCTCCTTCCTCTCCCGCCGCCCCTCCTATGTTACCATCCATAATGTCGATTCCCGCACCTTCTACCCCTCTGCTGGTGTGCCCCAGGGCTCTGTCCTCTCCCCTCTCCTCTACATCCCGTACACGGCAGATATGCCCAAAAACCCCCTCCAGTACATCTCCTGCAGTATGCTGATGACACCACCTTCCTTGCCCTTGCTCCTACCCTTCAACAGTCCCAATACCTTCTCCAGAATCACCTTGATTTCTCCCTTACCACCTGCGCATGTCCTGTCCACATTTCCCCCACCCTCACCTACCTTGGCCTCACCATGGACTGTCACCTCACCTGGATCCCTCATCTCCACTCTATCCAATCCAAAGCCCACAACTGCCTCTGACTCCTCAAACTTCTCTCTGGCTGGACATGGGGGTTGAACCCCTCTACCATCCTCCACACCTACAAATCCTTAATCCGTTCCATCCTCTGTTATGCCAGTCCCACCTGGATATCCGCTCCCCCCCCCTCAAATTCTATAAGTCCCTCCAGATCCTCAAGCACCATGCACTTGCCTTCCGTATATGCCTCCCATCCCCCACGCGGATCCTCTATGACCTGATTCCTTTCCCCCAGCTGCTCCTACTCCTCGAACATATCTGTGTCCTCTACACCTCCCGCCACCTTGATCCCCCTCATCCCTCGGTTGCTCCTCTCCTCTCCAACACCCACCCTCTGCTGCGCCTTCACCGTTGTGTCCCCCCTACCCTCCACCTCTGCACCCTCCTTCTCCTTTCCCAAGGTGGCTTCCGTCGACTCCCCTCCCGGATGATGCTCTCTCTCCCTCCATTTATCCCTCCTATCAACTCTGATCCTCACCTGCTCCTCCCTTCCTCTGTCCTTTTCCCAGTCTCCCTCCCCCCTTCCATCCTGCTTTTTTTCCCTGCCTACCCTCTCTCTGCCTCCCTTCTCTCACCCGAGTCCTTCTGCTCTCCCCTCCACTGCCTTCCCCACTCCTTCTCACGTCCACCCAGGCCCCCCCTTTTTTCAATGTCCCCTCCCTCCATCGGCTCCCCCCTTTTTTTCCTTTCCTTTCCTCTCCCCCCTTTTACCCCTTCATCAGTCCGTGTCCCCCCCCCCCCCCCCCCCCACAATCTGCCGCTGTGTCGCCTCTACAGCCACTATACTGTCGCTAGTTGTGTTTTTATTTTGTGCGAACAGAAACCAAACTGTCGCCGTGTTTTTTAGTTGTGCATGTTCCCTTCCTGTGTGTCTTCCTCCGCATCGTCAACGCCGTGTTTTTGTATTTTAAGTTCCGCAACTTTCCCCTATTTTACTGTTATTAACAAAGTCACCATTTTATCACCTTTTTATATTGCTTGTTCTCTCACCATTGTTTGTTTAAATTTCTCTCGGCTGTAGAGCAGCGTATTAAGCTGCTGTCAGCCCGCCCCTCCTCAGGTGGGGGGAAACCGAAAATCAATAAAAGAAAAAAAAATTCCCGCTTCGCTGACGCAAATTGCAACCCAGTGCTGCTAGAGGGCTCCGAATTGTAGCGTCCTACGTGGAGGTGTGTAATGTAACTATGTCGGTGCATGAGAGAAAACAGAAAGCACGAATTCGAAGACTTCGTGTTTACGTGGAGCACCATCTCCTTCAGGATCACAATACCAGACTACACATAAGCGCTGTGAAAACTGCAACAATCCGACGCTTGGGTTCACTGTCATCGATCATCTCCCATAAAGTCACGGTTTGGCCACATCCGGTTTTCATCTGCTTTCAAAAGTTAAAGAACACTTTCGAGGACTTCACTTTCGTAGTAAAGAAGCGGTGTAAGCAGAGATGTGGTTGTGGCTCCGTCAACAAAGTCAAATACACTCCTGGAAATGGAAAAAAGAACACATTGACACCGGTGTGTCAGACCCACCATACTTGCTCCGGACACTGCGAGAGGGCTGTACAAGCAATGATCACACGCACGGCACAGCGGACACACCAGGAACCGCGGTGTTGGCCGTCGAATGGCGCTAGCTGCGCAGCATTTGTGCACCGCCGCCGTCAGTGTCAGCCAGTTTGCCGTGGCATACGGAGCTCCATCGCAGTCTTTAACACTGGTAGCATGCCGCGACAGCGTGGACGTGAACCGTATGTGCAGTTGACGGACTTCGAGCGGGCGTATAGTGGGCATGCGGGAGGCCGGGTGGACGTACCGCCGAATTGCTCAACACGTGGGGCGTGAGGTCTCCACAGTACATCGATGTTGTCGCCAGTGGTCGGCGGAAGGTGCACGTGCCCGTCGACCTGGGACCGGACCGCAGCGACGCACGGATGCACGCCAAGACCGTAGGATCCTACGCAGTGCCGTAGGGGACCGCACCGCCACTTCCCAGCAAATTAGGGACACTGTTGCTCCTGGGGTATCGGCGAGGACCATTCGCAACCGTCTCCATGAAGCTGGGCTACGGTCCCGCACACCGTTAGGCCGTCTTCCGCTCACGCCCCAACATCGTGTAGCCCGCCTCCAGTGGTGTCGCGACAGGCGTGAATGGAGGGACGAATGGAGACGTGTCGTCTTCAGCGATGAGAGTCGCTTCTGCCTTGGTGCCAATGATGGTCGTATGCGTGTTTGGCGCCGTGCAGGTGAGCGCCACAATCAGGACTGCATACGACCGAGGCACACAGGGCCAACACCCGGAATCATGGTGTGGGGAGCGATCTCCTACATTGGCCGTACACCACTGGTGATCGTCGAGGGGACACTGAATAGTGCACGGTACATCCAAACCGTCATCGAACCCATCGTTCTACCATTCCTAGACCGGCAAGGGAACTTGCTGTTCCAACAGGACAATGCACGTCCGCATGTATCCCGTGCCACCCAACGTGCTCTAGAAGGTGTAAGTCAACTACCCTGGCCAGCAAGATCTCCGGATCTGTCCCCCATTGAGCATGTTTGGGACTGGATGAAGCGTCGTCTCACGCGGTCTGCACGTCCAGCACGAACGCTGGTCCAACTGAGGCGCCAGGTGGAAATGGCATGGCAAGCCGTTCCACAGGACTACATCCAGCATCTCTACGATCGTCTCCATGGGAGAATAGCAGCCTGCATTGCTGCGAAAGGTGGATATACACTGTACTAGTGCCGACATTGTGCATGCTCTGTTGCCTGTGTCTATGTGCCTGTGGTTCTGTCAGTGTGATCATGTGATGTATCTGACCCCAGGAATGTGTCAATAAAGTTTCCCCTTCCTGGGACAATGAATTCACGGTGTTCTTATTTCAATTTCCAGGAGTGTATTTTACAGCGACAGTATTAACAAACTGTTCTCTCTTTGGCAGAAATATGTTCATAGCCAGGATGACCATGTTGAGAAATAAATATGGAGACATGAATAATAAAGATGGAGAATGTGAATAACGTTAGCTTTCTTTAAAAAGGTTTACAAGTTATCACATAAAACTTTCGGAGGCATTACTTTTCAGCACCCTCTCGCAAAAGGAACGGAACAACTAAAGAAAAACAACTGATGCTAAAGTTTTGCATTGCGTCTGGGCCATTCACAACTGATTCTTTTTTCGCCAATATTCACACGTTATAAACAGTATCATACCTACCAACTTTTGTGTTAGTAATATTCTATAATAAAATACCCCAACAATGTGTAATCAAATTTACTTCTAATAATGAACAGTTTTTTTTGGAAATTCAGAATATTGGTGGTGGCATTTGACTTACGGGGAACTACCTGGAATGGTTTAGGAAAAAGCGGTACGAGAACTGTACTTGCAAATAATATATTTTCCAAAGAGAGCAGATTTATCTTTCACTTGTTAACAACTTCGTGTCCCTTCAACACCATATTACAAGTATTCGTAGGAGTTAATATCCAGACTTACGTGAAGTTACTGGAAATGAAGCCAGTTCTTTGTTTTTGGACGTGAAAGAATAAAAAGGAGGGATGATTATGTTTAACGACCTGTCGATGTCAAGGTTTTTAGAGACTATTTTGAACACGAGGTTATTTCGATACAGTATTTGCTACAGTCTGTGTCATACCATTCATCCTCAGTACGATGCTACTACAAATCTTGGAGGTTGTAACAAAAATTACTCATTCCTTTCACTATTCGATTCAACAATAAGGAAATTAAGTTTCACACAAAGCATAAATGTTTTTCACAAATATTTCACGGACTTTTCAACGAGATGAAACACTCATAAACAAGGCGGTTCGTCGTTCGATTTTATGGAGTCTTGCGCTCACAGTACCCCCGGATGCTGGGACTTGCTTTCGTTGCCTTGTTGGATTCTACACACACACACACACACACACACACACACACGCACACACACACAAACACACACAAGCACCCAACTTACCGGTTAACGACCTCGTAAACACAGCTGTATGTGTGAAATACATTAAAACAGAGTAGTTTGTATCTGTTTGATTGCCAGTTGTTTGTATACGCATAATTGGCAGATGTTTGTATTAGCGGCTTCTATTTCCGGTCTGGTGGGTTGCCTACACAAGAGGGAGCACGGCGTTTCTATTTGTAGTGACGCTGATGTAGTGGGAACACCGCCGCCCTGCGGGAAGAACCTGTCCCTTCTTACGGTCCCGGAAAGCGACGTCTGGAAATTGGCTGTTTCACAATCCTCTCTAATGGAAACGGGCTAAGCCTTCCGCGGACCACAGCCATCCACTGTTACGTGTTCCATGCCGGATGACCGTGGGTTTAAGTTTCTGTAAATACACAGCGTGCCTCTCGTAGCGAAGGCGCATTTCACAAATTACCAAAGGCAGCAAAAGAACGCCTTCCAAAAGTATACGAATAAGTTTGAATTTCTTTCGTAATTCTTTTATCAGCCAGTATTTTGAAGAAACCATCAAGGTTATTTAAAATGAGCCGATGTACATTTTGTAAGGAAATTTCATATAAGGAAAAGCAGATTAATTTAAGTACCTGACACAGGAAGATTCCATGTTAATGAGCCTCTATTTTTTTCTGTTGATCTATTTTGTACAGTATCGTAAAACTGGTACCAATAGTTTTGAAGTAAAAAGTACAGCATTTTTCTGCCATTTGAGAAACTTTGAATTTACTTAAGTAATTTCCATACTGTTCATGATCCTGCCCATTACCTACGTAAGGTATCAATCACCCCAATAGTTTTTAAATAATTCAAGGCGTCTAAACAACGTTTTAGGAAAGTTGTAGTACTCAGCAGTTCGTGGATATTGTTGTAAATGTTTATGCATGGAGATGCAGGGATAATCACGTCGTCATCTTTCTTTAAAAAAAATGAAGCCTTTATTAAACGCAGTCGACCGGTCTTGAAAATGATGGTATAGTTATAGCATCACACAGTTGTGATGCTAGGAAACATTACAAAGTTAAGACGACATATATTTCCTCTTTAGCAGAGTAAACGCTGCAGCCAGATTCTGGGACAAGGCAAATACGTATACCCGACTAGGAGTCGAACTCGGATCTGTGCCCACCCTGGGCTGTGTGCTACGAATTGGCTGTCCCGACACGTCTCACTTACTGACTCAAACCTTAAACTCGCCGCTAGTTCCTTTTCATACCTGTTAACTCCACACAACCTCACACACAGTGCTGTTACACTAGCACTCATGTGAGAGAGGACATAATGGAGTGTTCCTTAGTTACTTATTCATCCTCAGACTATTTTACAATAACACTTCACAATCCAATTAAAAACACCAGTAAATCGAAATTAAAAACTCTCATGCTGGCGTATAATTGCTTACAGGTCTAGTGGACGCCAAAAATAATGTTACAATATTTTTTCACATCTCATCGCAAGTCGCTGCACACACTGCACTCACCGAGCGAGGTGGCGCAGTGGTTAGACACTGGACTCACATTCGGGAGGACGACGGTTCAATCCTGCGTCCAGCCATCCTGATTTAGGTTTTCCGTGATTTCCCTAAATCGCTCCAGGCAAATTCCGGGATGGTTCCTTTGAAAGGGCTCGGCCGGCTTCCTTCCCCGTCCTTTCCAAATCCAATGAGACCGATGATCTCGCTGTCTGGTCTCCTTCCCCAAAACAACCTAACCCAACACTGCACTCACTGGATTCGCTACACACTCGCCATTTTGGCTGTCATAAAAACCATGAAGATAGCCCTGCCTCTCCATTGCGTTCTTTGTTGGTTTCAATTTTTCTGTCAGAAAAGCTGTGCCAGAATCACCCCATAATGAACATAGGTTAGTATTTCCATCACAAATCTTGAGAATACTATTTTCCAGTATTATGTGATTCAACCGGAGACACAAGGATATTATTGAAATGGCATATTTTTGTTATAGAACAGAGTATCCCCAACAGTGAACGTTTGCAATATCTGGAAAGTGGCTGCTTGAAGCTTCGACTCGATCCGTAAAAGGGGTGGGGGTGTCCAGGCCTCGTACGACACACAAAGTTTCAACTTGCCAATAACGTACATTTACAAACGCAGGGTGTCCATCAAGTCTCGCTGCCATTTAAAAAATGATTACTTGGAAACTATCTTAGTTTATTTAAAACGTCTAGCAGCTTTCAAAGCTTTTTCTGTTACGTCAGAATTTTAACGTGTGCCCCACTCGTCGCTCGCGGTAATCGAGTTCTGCCCATGTACAGGTTAGCATTCCAGCATCAACATTTCTGGTTGCTTTAGTGATTTGTGCACGAAGGAGAGCAAAGTCACTGACTGTTGGGTACACGCGATTCTTGAAGTAACCCTACAAAACAAGTGTAATGCTGTGTCATCTGGAGAGCGGAGAGGTCCACCTCTCAGGAAATGCTTCATTCAGCACATCCCTAACGTTCAAACTTTAATGCGGGGGTGCACTATCATGTTGGAAGACGATGAACAGCTGCAACTCTTCGATCTGTGGTAGCAGGAACTGTTCGATCATGTCCACCTAAAAATTTCCCGAAGTGGTTTCCTATGCGAAGAAAAATGGGCCTATCACTGCATCGTGCATTAGTCAGCAGAAAACATTAAGTATCGGGCTATCATGGATGTGCTCATGTGTGTTATGTTGGATTTAGGAGCCCTAAATCCTAATATTGTGGCGATTCACATGTCCAGAAATGAGGAATGTTGCTTCACCTGAAAACGTTCACTTTTCCGGGTAATCATTGCCAGCATAAGTTTTCGAACCACTTCATTATACTGATTTTTGTCGCAGGTGTCTTTCCATATTGGCGTGAAAACTTCCGGAGTAGCGTTATCAGAGATTTGGAGTCTGCATACCAGATGACACATTACGACTTCACCTGGTCTGTCACCATTTTGCTGCGCACAAAGTCAGATCTATAGCAAAGGAGAAAGAAAAAAATCTTCGAGAGTTACTAAACATTTTACAATAAACCACGATTCTCTATTTCTAATAGTTTCTGAGTTATGACGATTGCAGATGATAGCAGGGCTTTATACACTACTGGCCATTAAAATTGCTACGCCAAGAAGAAATGCAGATGATAAACGGGTATTCATTGGACAAATATATTATACTAGAACTGACATGTGATTACATTTTCACGCAATTTGGGTGCATAGATCCTGAGAAATCAGTACCCAGAACAACCACCTCTGGCCGTAATAACGGCCTTGATACGCCTGGGCATTGAGTCAAACACAGCTTGGGTGGCGTGTACAGGTACAGCTGCCCACGCAGCTTCAACACGATACCACAGTTCATCAAGACTAGTGACTGGCGTATTGTGACGAGTCACCATAGACCAGATGTTTTCAATTGGTGAGAGATCTGGAGAATGTGCTGGCCAGGGCAGCAGTCGAACATTTTCTGTATCCAGAAAGGCCCGTACAGGACCTGCAACATGCGGTCGTGCATTATCCTGCTGAAATGTAGGGTTTCGCAGGGATCGAATGAAGGGTCGAGCCACGGGTTGTAACACATCTGAAATGTAACGTCCACTGTTCAAAGTGCCGTCAATGCGAACAAGAGGCGAGGTGACCGAGAATTGTTAACAAATGGCACCCCGTACCATCACGCCGGGTGATACGCCAGTATGGCGATGATGAATACACGCTTCTAATGTGCGTTCACTGCGATGTCGCCAAACACGGATGTGACCATCATGATGCTGTAAACAGAACCTGGATTCATCCGAAAAAATTTCGTTTTGCCATTCGCGCACCCAGTTTCGTCGTTGAGTACACCAGCGCAGGCGCTCCTGTCTGTGATGTAGCGTCAAGGGTAACCGCAGCCATGGTCTCCGAGCTGATAGTCCGTGCTGCTGCAAACGTCGTCGAACTGTTCATGCAGATGTTTGTTGTCTTGCAAACGTCCCCATCTGTTGACTCAGGGATCGAGACGTGGCTGCACGATCCGTTACAGCCATGCGGGTAAGATGCCTGTCATCTCGATTGCTAATGATGCGAGGCCGTTGGGATCCAACACGGCGTTCCGTATTACCCTCCTGAACCCACCGATTCCGTATTCTGCTTACAGTCATTGGATCTCGACCAACGCGAGCAACAATGTCGCTATACGATAAACCGCAATCGCGATGGGCTACAATCCGACCTTTATCAAAGTCGGTAACGTGATGGTACGCATTTCTCCTCCTTACACGGTGCATCACAACCTCGTTTCACCAGGCAACGCCGGTCAACTGCTGTTTGTGTATGAGAAATCGGTTGGAAACTTTCCTCATGTCAGCACGTTGTAGGTGTCGCCACCGGCGCCAACTTTGTGTGAATGTTCTGAAAAGCTAATCATTTGCGTATCATAGCATCTTTTTCCTGTCGGTTAAATTTCGCTTCTGTTGCACGTCATCTTCGTGGTGTAGCAATTTTGATGGCCAGTAGTGTAGATACCCTGTATGTTAGAAACAGTGACGTTACACAGTGTGATAATTTGTGAGAAGTACAGTATACTCTCGAATGTGCGATCACATGTGCCAAATAATACAATAAAGCATCGAAAAATTGACTGTTGTGTGTGTTAGTGAACTCCTGTAAATTAGTGTGTGGCACCAGCAACGGCGACTGTTCTTGTAACGAGACCCTCTTCGCTTTGCACGGATGCGCTGGTTCATATACGCCCAGACAGAGAAAACCATTCGTGAGAAGTCTGGATGCCCGGTGGCCAGGTCCGACGACCCATACAACTGTCGAATGATCCTCCCAGCATCCTCAGGTGGGATGGTGCTCCATCGTGTCGGAGATAAGTTCTACATCTCATCTATACACTTCTCTAACAACTCTAAGTTTTATTTATTTACTGTCATTTAAATTCCACACCAAGGGGCGAGTTGGCAGTGGCACAAAATCCATTCTTTAGCCAGAGATTTACATATTTTTCAAATACTATAATTAAACAAATGAGGTGACAACTGTGAGTTATGTATAAATAAATAATTTTGTCTAAATCAAGAAAATTTTGTAAAATTTTAAAATTTCTGTACGTGGATGATTTTACTCGGCACGTAGGGGAGACGATATTGACAATGGTGTGTGATGATTGTGTATGAACAATCATATTGTCATCTCTTCGATTTCTTCGGCATGATTGGTTAATGGTGTACGTCCGGGTTTTCAGCTGTGTTGTTGATTCCATTTTATGAACAATATTTGGACAACTTAACTAGCCGGCTTCACGAGCTACGAGCCGTGTTCTTATGAGAATTCGCTGCCTGGACTCCGACCAGACTGTGGAACCAATTACTCGGCTGAATACCCGAAAGAACATCATTAAACGATCATATTCATGATGGAGATAAAAAGGCGCAAGAGGCAACTGGCAGTGATTTTGGAAAGGGGGAAGGGGAAGAAGCTGAGAAATTAGCGAAAGGATAAAGAAAGGCAGAGTTAGCGTCGACCATGGCTAACTATGGCTGGTAGAATGGATATACGTTGGCCACATTACATTCCTTAAGAGGGGGAGTCCGAAATTACAGCTGGATTGGATGGACAAGGCATGGAGGTACACAGACGGTAGAGTTTTTCGGTTAATTTATTTTATTCTATGGCTCCAGCAATAGAAGAAACTGTGTGAATTGGATGAGAATGAATAGCACTCAGGTTGAGGAAGGCAGGCGGATGCAGAAACGAAGTGCTTGTCTCCCAAGGATTTCAGCGTGTATGTAAAGTTTGCGACAGTGGAGATGTACTCAACGCCGGCGTTTGCTTAGAAGGGACAGATGATGCTTTTGAAGGTAAAGATAACGATAGAAAGATGTAAACACATGCTGGTACCTGTCAGAAATATTAACCAGTTTGAGGCTTTATTTTGGGCGGTGAGGAGCTGTACATTCCAGGTTCGTTCCCTATTTAGGATTAGTGGCTGTAGGAAAAGAGGCGGAAATCGGGGCGGTAGATAGTAGAATGGTGCCTCCAAATATGGAAACTTCGCGTTTCTTTCAAGTAATTTGTAACTTCCATGTATTACAGAGCTTATCTAACGGATTTATGTAGCGCTGGAGGGAGGTCTGGCGTGGTACGGAGCTAAGTATGATGTGTCGACAAGGTACTGCGAGAGATAGGTGACGATGAAGGTCTGGTAATGTCTGCAGTGTAGAGGAGATACAGGAAAGGAGTCAGGACAGAGTTCTGCTTCAAGCCACCAGTAAAGCAGAGATGTACGAGCAGGTGTGGGTGATTGTCACATACACTAATGAGCCAAAATATTGTGACCACCTGCTTAACAGCGTTTGGCCCCTCACTGGAACGCAATACAGAAGTGATTCTGCGTCTTATGGATTCAGCAAGTGCTTGGTAGGTTTCCGGAGGTATGCGCCTAGATCCCAGAAGTGCTCTGTCGGGTTCAGATCAGGCGAAACATCAATATGGGCTGACATTTATGCTGCTCAAAGCGTTAGACCATGTCTCAAACTGTGCGCAGTAGGCTGCATGATGCGCAACTTCACTCCCGACGTCCACGGCGAGGTCCATCTTTGCAACCACGACAGAATGCAGCGCGGTACAGATGGACCCAACAACATGCCGGATAAACTAGTCAGGATTGGCATCACGTTCTCTTCACCAATGAGTTTCGCATATGCCTTCAACCAGACAATCGTCAGAGACGTGTTTGAACGTAACCTGGTCAGGCTGAACGCCTTGAACACACTGTCTAGCGAGTGCAGCAAGGTGGAGGTTCCCTGCTGTTTTGAGGTGGCATTATGTACGGTTGACGTACGGCGCTGGTGGTCATGAAAGACCCCATAACGGCTGTACGACACATGAATGGCATCCTCCAACCGATAGTGCAACCATATCGGCAGCATATTGGTGAGGCATTCACCTTCACGGACAATTCGCGCCCCCATCGTTCACATCTTGTGAATGACTTCCTTCAGGATAAGGATATCGCTCGACTAGAGTGGCCAGCATGTTCTGCAGACATGAACCCTATCGAACAAGACTGGGATAGATTGAAAAGGGCTGTTTATGGACGACGTGATCCACCAACCAATCTGAGGGATCTACACCGAATCGCCGTTGAGGAGTGGGACAATCTGGACCAACAGTGCCTTGATGAAGTTGCGGATAGTATTCCACGACGAATACAGGCATGCATCAGTGCAAGAGGACGTGCTACTGGGTATTAGAGGTACCGGTGTGTACAGCAATCTGGACCACCACCCCTGAAGGTCTCGCTGTATGGTCGTACAACATGCAAAGTGTTGATTTCATGAGCAATAAAAAGGGCGGAAATTGTATTTATGTTGATCTCTATTCCAGTTATCTGTACAGGTTCTGGAACTCTCGGAACTGAGGTGATACAAAACTTTTTTTGATGTGTATATTATACATAATTTGTTTATAGTTCGCAGTTGAGATGATGCAGTGTATGTTGTTTATTACAGTATGTCTAAAGTTCTGGTTTTATAGTTTATTTGGGAAAAAAGGGGATGTATGCATTACTTTACATATCTTATATGAAGCTATTGAATGTTTATGTTGATAGCTGTGAGCCTGCTACACAATCTATAACGTGTCATATGCTAACAACAAAACAAATTTTTTTTATTATGCATTTCCGAACAAAAATTGGTATGTATCGCATTATTTTGTGTGTTACTTATGGCTTGATGTTCTGCTGTTGGCGTCCTTTGTTTGTGGTGTGGTAACACGCTGGTTTCTACCACTTTTGTCGTTTCACAGACATTTTCTGCGATTTTTCGAACTTGCACAGTGTACGCACCGCCATTGCGTGTTCTTGGGACTGTGTAAAATTCATTTGTTTCATGGCATGTTTGCCTGGGTGAGGTGCGCAGATTAGAAAGCGTTGCTGGCGTTTATGGTGTTTGTGTGTGTGTGTGTGTGTGTGTGTGTGTGTGTGTGTGTGTGTGTGTGTGTTGATGTATGTGTTGTGTGTTCAGATTTAGGAGGGAGAGAGAGAGAGAGAGAGAGAGGGAGGGAGGGAGGGAGGGAGGGAGAGGGAGGAGAGAGAGAGAGAGAGAGAGAGAGAGAGAGAGAGAGAGAGAGAGATGGAGGGAGGGAGGGAGAGTTGTGGGGACTGATCGTGTGATGTTTTGGTGAGGGTATTTTTATGTAGTTCTTCAGTTGTGGAATAAAATGCACAGTAATGCGTCTTCATTTAGCAATTTCTTTCCTTGGGCTCTTGATTTTTGGATGTGACAGTTTTCTTTTATTGTTAATTTTTGGTATAGCCTGTTACTACTTTTGAGAATCTGAAAGTCAGTTTCAGTGTTCGTTGGGTGACGATTCTGTGCTATCAGGCGATCCGCGAATGCTGAGTGTGAGCTATTGCTTTTCAGTGCTCTGAGATGTTCTGTGTACCTGGTTCTGCAACACCACAAGGTGATAATTTGAAGAAGTTGATCGTCTGGGAGCAGTTAGTACGGAAACATTGGGTTTTGGGAAAGGACAGATGTGTTGATAAGTACTGATGGATTCGTTGGGTGAGGGTGCTTTCCAGGACTTTACTAAGACAGGAATGATGCTGATGAGTATGAAGGATGCAGTACGAGATGTTGATGATCGTGTTTTAGATATACAATTATGGTAGCAAAACCTTTAAAACAATGTGATACCTCAGGGTTTCGATTCCGATAAGCGTAATGTATCAACCCATCAACTCTGTTTCGGGAAATATAACCGCCAAATGAACCCCCCCCCCCCCCCCGCCTCATACAGCTGTTCCGTTCGTGTATGTATTTGACTCGGTATTCTCTGCTTCCGGTATTGATTCGGACGAATAATTCTGCATCGTCCTGCATATCTCGCTGCCTGCGTGCTCAGCACAGAGCAGCCGTTTGGTCATTTCAGGGCAGCAGTATCTGCGTTTGCCCCCTAGGACGGCGCGAGGCTTTGCGGTGGTAATTGGATATCCTTTGCAAATAGACTGCGGCCCATGAGCAAACATGGTTTCACCCCTGCCTTGATAATTTGCTTGCCATCACACTGGCTCACGCAATTTGCCGCTCTGTGCCCCAGTACTGTTCTCGGCTGCATTTGAGCGACGGAGATAGTTGTAAGTGAACAAAACATATCTTTACGTTCATGTTTTGGTCGTTTCTATCACATTTCGCTATTTTCCGTGTCTGAATTAAATATTCCTCCGTATTCAGATGCGAATGAAATACTTAAGTATAACATTTATTGGTGACACACATCATAATTAATAGTGACATGGAAGAAAGTAAGTGATAGAAGAAACAAAATCTTTTTAATAAAAATGGGTTAACAACCGAGCAGTTTGCGAGCTAACTGCGAATGTGGGGTTACGAGCCGCTACTTCACTCACAAGGGAACCTCCCCATCGCACCCCCCTCAGATTTAGTTATAAGTTGGCACAGTGGATAGGCCTTGAAAAACTGAAGACAGATCAATCGAGAAAACAGGAAGAAGTTGTGTGGATCTATGAAAAAAATTAGTAAAATATACAAACTGAGTAGTCCATGCGATAACAGGCAATATCAAGGAGCGCCGTGGTCCCGTGGTTAGCGAGAGCAGCAACGGAACGAAAGGTCGTAGGTTCAAGTCTTCCCTCGAGTGGAAAGTTTAATTTTTTACTTTCAATTTATGTGACAAACTCTTATATTTTCATCACTTTTTTGGTAGTGATTATCACATCCACAAGAAAACCTAAAAGCGGGCACTATGTCCCTGTCACCGTCATTTTCGATAATAGATTCTTTTGCAGCACTTTTCACTCTTTTACAGCCCCAAGCAGTAAGCCATAATATTTCTCAGATTTAGCTGGAGGAGGTGGAAGATTCATCATTACACGAAGTGTTCTTACTGCCTTCTGTCCCCTACCAATATAGCACATGCCATACGCTACCCTCAAATTCACATCATAAACTTTGTTTACGCTTTTAGATGCCATGCAAGACGCACCAACGTTGCATTTGCTGCATATCACAGATAAGTTCGTAGCAAGGCCCTTCCTGGCACTATCATCTTCCACCACAGAAACTCACTGCACACCAAAGCAATACTTGCACGTAACGTTGTCCAATATTAACTGTGACAGTTTGTTAACATCAATAATAATATTACACGAAGATTCAGATTCACAGCCTCCATTTTCATTAGCACCAAAAAAAAACAAGTTTCCTTCTTGAAGCACTCGGCGGTGGTTTGTTTACCGGCTATGACAGGTTGCATTCTTGAGCCACTGGTGTAAAATTTGTTGCAGCACCCTTTACTGTGTATCTGTTGCCCTGGTGACATTGTTTACGGTTGAGGCAACGAGTTCTAGGCATCTTGTGCAATAATATGCCATAAACGAACACAAAACAACACAACCAAATGTAAATCGTTTCGAAATTTACAACACCACACTGCAAGCCTTTCAAAACAGAGGACAAACAAAATCAGCGATTAAAACAATGCACGTCGATAGCAGCAGAGAAAGTATCGATATATGTTTCCCGTATAACAATCACTGGCGCAAATATATACACTCCTGGAAATTGAAATAAGAACACCGTGAATTCATTGTCCCAGGAAGGGGAAACTTTCCTGGGGTCAGATACATCACATGATCACACTGACAGAACCACAGGCACATAGACACAGGCAACAGAGCATGCACAATGTCGGCACTAGTACAGTGTATATCCACCTTTCGCAGCAATGCAGGCTGCTATTCTCCCATGGAGACGATCGTAGAGATGCTGGATGTAGTCCTGTGGAACGGCTTGCCATGCCATTTCCACCTGGCGCCTCAGTTGGACCAGCGTTAGTGCTGGACGTGCAGACCGCGTGAGACGACGCTTCATCCAGTCCCAAACATGCTCAATGGGGGACAGATCCGGAGATCTTGCTGACCAGGGTAGTTGACTTACACCTTCTAGAGCACGTTGGGTGGCACGGGATACATGCGGACGTGCATTGTCCTGTTGGAACAGCAAGTTCCCTTGCCGGTCTAGGAATGGTAGAACGATGGGTTCGATGACGGTTTGGATGTACCGTGCACTATTCAGTGTCCCCTCGACGATCACTAGTGGTGTACGGCCAGTGTAGGAGATCGCTCCCCACACCATGATGCCGGGTGTTGGCCCTGTGTGCCTCGGTCGTATGCAGTCCTGATTGTGGCGCTCACCTGCACGGCGCCAAACACGCATACGACCATCATTGGCACCAAGGCAGAAGCGACTCTCATCGCTGAAGACGACACGTCTCCATTCGTCCCTCCATTCACGCCTGTCGCGACACCACTGGAGGCGGGCTGCACGATGTTGGGGCGTGAGCGGAAGACGGCCTAACGGTGTGCGGGACCGTAGCCCAGCTTCATGGAGACGGTTGCGAATGGTCCTCGCCGATACCCCAGGAGCAACAGTGTCCCTAATTTGCTGGGAAGTGGCGGTGCGGTCCCCTACGGCACTGCGTAGGATCCTACGGTCTTGGCGTGCATCCGTGCGTCGCTGCGGTCCGGTCCCAGGTCGATGGGCACGTGCACTTTCCGCCGACCACTGGCGACAACATCGATGTACTGTGGAGACCTCACGCCCCACGTGTTGAGCAATTCAGCGGTACGACCACCCGGCCTCCCGCATGCCCACTATACGCCCTCGCTCGAAGTCCGTCAACTGCACATACGGTTCACGTCCACGCTGTCGCGGCATGCTACCAATGTTAAGGACTGTGATGGAGCTCCGTATGCCACGGCAAACTGGCTGACACTGACGGTGGCGGTGCACAAATGCTGCGCAGCTAGCGCCATTCGACGGCCAACACCGCGGTTCCTGGTGTGTCCGCTGTGCCGTGCGTGTGATCATTGCTTGTACAGCCATCTCGCAGTGTCCGGAGCAAGTATGGTGGGTCTGACACACCGGTGTCAATGTGTTCTTTTTTCCATTTCCAGGAGTGTACATTCGAATTCTACAAAGCGAAATACACTACGTATAACAGAAGAACGCTGTGCAAAGGGGTGCGGTGCTGCATCTTAGTACACTTAAGACCAAATAACGTATCTTATAATCTCTCAAATATATATGTTTTATATATCAAATTATTTAGGAAGATGTGCGCTACAAAAGAGGCATATTTTTGAAAAATCGATGTTTTTTAAATTTTTGACCTCCTACCACCCCATTAAGAGGGAAAACAACACAATGTTACATATTCGAAAAGTTTTGGAAGACGCACAGCAGGTATCGTTTTACATACGAACGTATGTCCGGGAAAAGTTGATTTCCATTTTACAGTAAAAGGTAGTTCTACTTACATTTTTAGCTCTTGCACTACTACTGGTAAGTAGTTTTTCCCGTATGGTGGGACACCCACGTTGAATGCATAAATGGTGCGTTCACCTTATGAGACGTGATGGCTTTAGTTTACAAACTGCCTCATCGACGCTATCGTCATGTTCATGTTGTCGCTAACGACGGTGGTTCGACACTACAGTTTCCTTTTTCATTTTCAGCGAAAGCCTCAGCTTGTTCTGAGCTGTACCTAGAGACTAAACAACTCGCACTATAAAAATCCCCTTTTCTGCCAGCAATCGGTTACTCGGCCGGTGCCCCGTTTTGAGGGTACTCCACACGCACACCCGCTTCGGAGGTTCGAGCCCTCCCTCGGGCATGGGTGTGTGTATGTTGTCCTTAGCGTACGTTAGGTTAAGTTACATTAGGTAGTGCGTAAGCTTATGGACCGATGACTTCAGCACTTTGGTCCCATAAGGCTTTACCACAAATTTCCAAATTTTCCACACGCACACATACACACGCACGCACACGCTCGCGCGCGCGCGCCCACACACACCCAACTTTGGACACTACACTTTATAGCGGACTGTGACACTAATAAAACTGCTGACCATTTGCCAAGGGAACCAGTTTCGCTCAAGCATCCAGCGTATACGAATTGTTTGAGACATCCAGACACGGTATCTGTCGTGCCCAGGTTTTCTCTGCCCATACGGAACAACGGCGGCTTGATTCATCTCACCGCGCTTCATGAACAAACGCCTAGGGCGCTTACGCGTTACGTCTGCTGTACATCTCTGCTGACAGTGTACAACCGTTACCTCTACAGTAGTCCGTCAGTTGGCTTTACTTCGTTTCAGTATTTTAATTACGCATATACATATTTCAGAGCAAAAGCGTGATACTCATAAACCACAAATTTAATTTAAGCTCTCTGTCGTGGCCTTACTGGAACCTTTGCGGTTAATTGCTCCATGCCAAGCCGTAATATTGTGCAGTATGTCTTAAGCAGTGTTATTGGCGTCTTGTTCGTAAGATTGATATGGGGCAGTATCTCCACGTCTCATTGGCTGATAGTAGAATGGCCTTATGCGGTAGCCCTGCTTTTTCTCGCCTCTAATTGGTCAAAAGAACAAGACGGACTCTCCACTGTGGGTATTGGGAACTTGGGTGGCGCCTAACGACAAGAGCTGTCGTGAGTGCGATGGCACTGATTTCGGAAGTTTGTAACGTGACTAGACGTGCGTTAGTTACTTGCGATGTTTATTAATGATACAGTGTTATTAGACTGTGATATGTATTCCGGTTAATAAGTTTAAGTTCGTGACCTGCGTTCCGATTACAAGGTCGAGCGAAGCAGTCACTCACCTAAAAGTATAATGTTGAGTAATCATTGTTGATTGTATTATGATCAGTTTTCAGGGCGGGTAGGAGCGCCTGGTCCCCGGCACGAATCCTCCCGGCGGATTTGTGTCGAGGTCCGGTGAACCGGCCAGTCTGTGGATGGTTTTTAGGCGGTTTTCCATCTGCCTCGGCGAATGCGGGCTAGTTCCCCTTATTCCGCCTCAGTTACACTATGTCCGCGATTGCTTCGAAAACAAGTTCTCCGCGTACGCGTACACCACCATAACTCTACCACGCAAACATAGGGGTTACACTCGTATGGTGTGAGACGTTCCCTGGGGGGTCCACCGGGCGCCGAACCGCACAATAACCCTGGGTTCGATGTGGCGCAGCGGAGGGGTGAAGTGGACTGCGGTAGTCGTCGTGGGGTTGTGGATTACTGCGGCTGCGGCGGGGACGGAGCCTCTCCGTCGTTTCTAGGTCCCCGGTTAACTGTACAATACAATACAATACAATTATGATCAGTGTTATGGCAAGCATTGCAACGTTGAATAAATTAATAGCATGCCTTAAACGAATTTACGTACTTATTATTGGAAGCCGTGCGGGATTAGCCGAGCGGTCTCAGGCGCTGCAGTCGTGGACTATGCGGCTGGTCCCGGCGGAGGTTCGAGTCCTCCCTCGGGCATGGGTGTGTGTGTTTGTCCTTAGGATAATTTAGGTTAAGAAGTGTGTAAGCTTAGGGACTGATGACCTTAGCAGTTAAGTCCCATAAGATTTCACACACATTTGAACATTTTTTTATTATTGGAAACATAGACTTGCACATTTCCCATAACAATTTCAGTGCCAGTTATAACCGTGTGTGATATTCTGCGAGAGGAACATCAACTTAAGAAGATGCAAGGTAAGTAATTAGAATTCTATCAAAGTGGGCCTGACGTTGTTAACGTCCACATGCAACTTTCACATGAACGATATGGCTTTTACAACCACCTCTTAAAGTAGAGATGTTGCAAGATGAAGCTTTCGCTCCTGACAGAGATTATGCTGATAAATACATGGGAAATACGAATGAAGGTCGGAAAGTAACGCACAACAATTTGATTACGAAAGAGTTTAATAGGTAACGAAACAAAAACAATCGCAACTGAAGTTACACGTTTTACCTACTTCTCTACAGCCAACAACGTTCTCAATACATTTCTCCCATCGTGGTACCAGTTTCAATACACCCTGTTCGCAGAAGTCCGTTTGGTTGGAGTATAGCCATCTGCGGATTGCTTATTTCACTTCTGCATCTGTCGCAAAGCGTTGGCCTTCCAGGACTTAATCGGGCCAAACAGATGAAAGTCCGACGGTGCAAGGTCTGGACTGTATAGCGGGTACTGGAGCACCTCCCACCCAAATCTGGCGATTTTTCCACGAACAGTTGCAGCAAAATGGGGGCGAGCATTATCATAAAGAAGTCTGACACAGTCAGCATTAACGTTGTGTCTTTTGTCACGGAGGGTACGTCGCAACTTAACCAAAGTTTTAATGTAGGCTGAAGCATTGCCAGTGGTCCCGTGTTCAGCAAATTCAACCAATAAACACACCACGCATATCGCACAACATAGTCACAAGCAGTTTCCTAACAGATTGAGTCACTCCGAGTTTTTTCGTACTGGGGAACCAGCATATTTCCACTCCATAGAGGTCTGGTTGGTTTCGGGCGTGTAGTGGTATGCCCACGACTCATGACCGGTGACGATTCCATTCAAAAAAATCACACGCTTCTGCGGCGTAACACGTTAAGTGATCCAAGCTAGTCATCATTCACAGTTCCTGGTAGTGCATGTCAGGTTCTTAGGCACCCAACGAGCACTGAATTTACGAAATTTCAGCGTGTCATGATCATACACCGCACCACAGGAAATGTTGAACTACTGCTGCTATAAGTTTCGCAGCTGCTGCACACGCAGGTCGTTCAAAATGTCTGCCTTAATGAGTAACATTCTGGGGGTTGCCGCTGTTCAGTTGTTACCGGTCGCCCAGAGCGTAGCGAATCACTAGGGTTCGCACTGCACATTGCCCTCTTTCAGGCCCTGATCTAGGGAGCGGAGGGGGTGGGGGGGGGGGAGGACATTTCGCGCACGTTGGTCTATCGATTATTCATATGATTTTGAAAGGCATCCCAGTTTGTTTTTCAACATTTTTGAACACATTCTAAGTTTGTTTCTGAACGAATAAAATGTTTGACGAACTTTGATGAGGTAATAGACTCTTTCGCAGGAAGGAAATCTTGAGGTGTGAAACTGCAGCAAGGTTAGAGAGAAGAAATACTTTTTTTTTTAAAGTGAGGTAGGATGTCAAACCGGCTGACTGGGAGCAGGAGAGGCATCGCGGAACATTTGAATTTTCGCTGTCCTGAATATAGGGTTGATGGCTTCCATTACAAAGAAATGTGTACTGTCTTGCTTGTCTCCTGTCTTTACTGGTTTTACATTTAATTTTATGTCACACACAAGAGGAAGTTCTCAGCTAACATTCAATAAAGAGTGGAGATTTTCTGAACAGTTCTTATTCTCCCAATCACAAATAATCCCACCCAGTATTAATTGCGAGTTTTCTTTAAAAGTGAGGTAGGATGACAAACTGACTGGGAGCAGGAGAGGCACCATAGGACATTTTAATTTCCAGTATCCTGAATATAGGGTTGGTGGCTTCCATTACAAAATACACACGTTTGAATTCCATAGCACGAAGTACAGTGACGTGCAATAGAAGAATGCTGTGTGAAGAAGCGTCGCACTGCACTTTGGGACACTTTAGACCATCCAAGATGCTACTCCAGGCGGGTGTAAAATGAATGTGCGCAACGGAAATACTGAACTCGAAAACGAAGATTTGGTCCTGTCTGACTATGCCCTGAAGCAGATCCAAGGACCTCTTAATGGTGATATTACTTCCTCCTTCTTGCTCTAACATACAGTATAAATTACAACATAAACATAAATGACTCAAAAAATGGTTCAAATGGCTCTGAGCACTATGTGACTTAACTACTGAGGTCATCAGTCCCCTAGAACTTAGAACTACTTAAACCTAACTAACCTAAGGACACCACACACATCCATGCCCGAGGCAGGATTCAAACCTGCGACCGTAGCGGTCACGCGGTTCCAAACTGACGCGCTTAGAACCGCACGGCCACACCGGCCGGCCTAAATGACTCATTAAGGGAACTAGCAACTACTAAATGATTAACGTTGTTGTAGGTTAAAACCCCTTTATACAATTACAAATGTTTATATATCAATGTCCAACGGACATAAAGACATACAAATGTATTTCCTAACTAAGATGAGTGATCAGTTGCCCAAATCAGCCCCCTTTTATGGATACGCGATCTAATGTAAGTAACTTGAGATGGCTGACATCACCTTCGTACCAAACACTAGAAGACACTACTTTCACAGATGATCTACAGTGGTGTGCAACCCCAGTGGAAATAAAATTTACGTGATCACAACTGTTTAGCTTTATAGCCCTAATAAGCTGAAGCAGTTAGCTATACCGCCGTATGTACTGCGTGCAGTGCGTCGAAGTGATGGTTCTCGTACACGTCTGCAACGACGAAAGAACTCTAGCCACAAAATATTAAAAAAACGCTCGTTCAACCACTAGGACGGCAGAAGGCGGTCCTCTGAATAGTATAATCTAATACTGCCATACCGTCTCTGCGTTCTACAGACAAGAGATGAGAACTTCCAACCACAAGTACGGAATTCAGATAACTTCTCAACGTAAGTGTAGACAGAAGAAGTGCACTTAATCACTGAATGCAGCGTACTTAATGACGTCTCCCTACGAGGAGGCGAAGTCCAGAATCGTGTAAGTTTGCAACAGTACAGTGCCTAACCGTTCACTAACTATAAAATTTCCTGAGAGCAAAGACAGCAAGTCCGTCTGTATCACTAAAAGCTGATACTGAGCGACCGTCAAACCTGGGCGTTCAAAACGGAAGACCTCTTTCTCTCCACCACTGGCTTCCCAGCAAAACTCGGCTCCCCTCCCTCGTTACTGCAGAAGACGAATCATATTCTCGAAACCACAGAATATTCTCCCTCTCTACAGATTCTTCTGAGCGTCTGTAAGTAGGCTGTTTATGTTTTCTTTATGTAAGTAGGCTGTTTAGGTTCTTATATTGGTAACGCCGTCGCCACGTAGCGCTCTCTGTATGAAAATCACTGGCTGTGCTGTGTGCAGCCTGTGGCTAGTTTGCATTGTTGTCTGCCATTGTAGTGTTAGGCAGCGGCAGCTGGATGTGAACAGCGCGTAGCGTTGCACAGTTGGAGGTGAGCCGCCAGCAGTGGTGGATGTGGGGAGAGAGAAGTTTTGAAATTGAACTGCTATATATATTATGATTATTAAGGTAAATACAGTGTTTGTTCTCTATTAAAATCTTTCATTTGCTAAGTATCCCTATCAGTAGTTAGTGACTTCCGTAGTTTGAATCTTTTATTTAGCTGGCAGTAGTGGCGCTCGCTGTATTGCAGTAGTTCACGTAATGAAGGTTTTTGTGAGGTAAGTGATTTCTGAAAGGTATAGTTTAATGTTACTCAGGGCCATTCATTTGCAGGGATCTTTGATAGTCAGATTGCGTTGCGCTAAAAAATATTGTGTGTCAGTTTAAGCACAGTCTTGTATAAATTGCTCAAAGGGGACGTTTCATACGTCGACCAACCATATTTTACTCTTTTGGCGTCCAGCGCAGAAAGTTTGCGAGGAAATACCTATACTCATACTATGGTACGTTTTTCAGAGTAAAAATCCTCGGAAATAACCCAGCCTGCGATTTCCGAGGTAACGCTTCCTCGTTCCTCTCTGTTGCGTGCAAGATTTTCAGTGTTTCCGCAGTATTATCCGGTTATCCTTCTGGCCCTTGCTACCTAGCCGGCTGGCCGCCGCTGTATTGTGTTTCAGCGCTCAGGTGCCCCACCGTCCCTTCCGTCTTGGCTACTTCCAGTGTGAAGTAGGACCATCACACCTGTGCGGGCTTTTCCATCCAGGGCTTGAGTTACGACTGCCGTTTCATTTCCACTGGCGTTCCAACCTCTACTAGTATAGACAGTCATTCATTACGCCATTTTGATAATAAAGACATTCCGTCACCGTTCATGCAATAAGCGTGAACAACTATTTACAAGGTGTACGTGACAGTGTCAGTCTTCTTTCAATATTCCTATATACGATGTACAACCTATCAAATGATACCTAATTCCGGTTGTAAATCACGGTAAAGTATGTAGATGAGTGCTTGTAAGGTGCGAAATTATAGCCATCTTACAACCAAATAGCTTTCGAAATGTGGTGCTACAGAAGAATGCTGAAGATTAGATGGGTAGATCACAAAACTAATGAAGAGGTCTTGAACAGAATTGGGGAGAAGAGGAGTTTGTGGCACAACATGACTAGAAGAAGGGACCGGTTGGTAGTACATGTTCTGAGGCATCAAGGGATCAAAATTTAGCATTGGAGGGCAGCGTGGAGGGTCAAAATCGTAGAGGGAGGCCGAGAGATGAATACACTAAGCAGATTCAGAAGGATGTAGGTTGCAATAAGTACTGGGAGATGAAGAAGCTTGCACAGGATAGAGTTGCATGGAGAGCTGCATCAAACCAGTCTCAGGACTGAAGACCACAACAACAACCAAATAACATGTCTTACATTTCTTCAGACATATATGTTTTATGTATTAAACACTTCAGAAATACGTGCGCTGCAAAGTGAACATATTTCTCAAAAATGTTTTTTTTATATTTTTGACTCTCGATGGAAGGACGGCGCCACTATCAAGTTTTTGTCCCGGTTCGGAAATATCGTAGGTCCGTGACTGTCCTCTTGGAAGAATGCACACCACCTGAAGACATTGCTACGATCCATACAGTCGTCCGCAAACACGCCACGCATGTCCCTGTGAATTTCACTCAGGTTATGTCCTTTGGTCCACAAATATCGAACAACACTTCGCTGCTCTTCAGAAGTTGACGACAGTAACATGCGCGCCATGTTTGTTTAGAAGTTCAGGCTTCTCCCGGTAGGGCTGCACATGAAAACATAATACTCTCTGTAGCACAGACTTCAAAGTATATCGTCGTGAAGTTTCAACATTCAGCTGCAATACCAGGGGAGAAAAAAATTTGTGCCTTTATTTTCCGATCCTCCCTCGTACATGTTAACTGTAATGTGAAACAAACTACCTGCTTTGTACGAAAATCTGTTTCACCATGTATCCGCGATAAATTTTCTGTACGCTCCTTAATCTTTAGCACCCACATGTCGTCGCAACGAACTGATACACTATCACACTGTTCACATGGGCTGTCCAATTCCAAAGCGATTTATTTCCTGTAGCTCCACTCTACAGATATACCTCATTACGGCATGGTTTTCTAGAATGTCTGATTTGTGGTTTTTGCTTTGCACACGATTATTCTTTAAGTCTTTTACAGTCATGGTGATAGCAGTGGCGGATACAGAAAAACCTCAAGGAGGGGACACTAAAGATATCTCGAGCTATCTTTACTTTTACCGTAATAAAAAATAATCAAGTCACATACCAAGTTTAAGAAAGTTTTATTTAAACTGATTATACACATATACAAGACAATGCCATATTATGATATAAAAAGTTACAATTAAATGACGAATGCCACATACGATCACACTCCACGTAATTCTAACATCACTAAGCACAACACTGACTGAGCCGGCCGGTGTGACCGAGCGGTTCTAGGCGCTTCAGTCTGGAACCGCGCGACCGCTATGGCCGCAGGTTCGAATACTGCCTCGGGCATGGATGTGTGTGATGTCCTTAGGTAGTTAGGTTTAAGTAGTTCTAAGTTCTAGGGGACTAATGACCTCAGATGTTAAGTCCCATAGTGTCCAGAGCCATTTGAACCACTTGAACACTGACTGAATCTGTGGTAATAACCAATAATCGCAGTTGTTCACTTCGCGACGATTGTAGCTCTGACTACCTGGCAGCGACTCTGCTTCCTGTACATATGTGGCTCGGTTGTTTCGAGACCATTCGCTGCCAGAATGTTCGCTTTCACACTTCTATGGAGTGTGAACAAATACCTGCTGTGCCAATATGTACCTTACGACGTATAATGTAAGGGCGAGTTTCCAATGATGACGTCATCCGGCATTTTATGTATGTGGAACTTTTATGGGAAACTATTGTTATGTTATTAGTAAAAATATTTTTGCGAGTCTCGTAACAATGTTTTTACTGAGAAATTAATGTGAATTACTATTATTAATACTTCACAATCAACTGATCACTCTCACTCTTGTCTAATCTTCACACTTGCACTTGCTACAACTAGAACTTTTTACTTACTCATTCTTCAGTTTTAATATTTCTACTTCTGAATCTAAACTAGCTTTCTATTCGGCGAATAGTCCGTATTTATAACGCTACGTATCGAAGAAAACGGTAGAATATTCTCCATTTTTCTCGAACAAATGCCAGACAGAATAAGGTATCGAGGTCACTAGAATTGCCGCGACTTTTCTCGTCGGTATGTGTTAGCTATCTATGTGCCAGACAGAAACGTATACAGTACGATGACGCGGACGCGCGTGGTACATAGGAAAGTGCAGCTACTCGATATCTCGATTCAGTCGAGTCGACTGACGAAAAGAACGAACGAATAGCGTGCGGGCTGAATGGCGGGGACGCAGGTGGCAAAGCATTGTCACCGCAAGGAGGATGTGTGTGTGGGGGGGGGGGGGGGGGAGGGCGCCTTCCATATGTATCCGCCACTGGGTGACAGTGTGTCCAGTTTCATGTATGTGAGAGACTACTGATAAAGAGACTTCTTGGTGGGCACCACAGCCTCGATAAATTTAAAGCATGACACAAATTTCACAAAGCAGTTAGCTGAAGTGAGTACATGTTAAGCACTCATTTAAACTAATAGCCTGGTGGATATGATGTAGTTCTTTAAACGTCACTTCCATTTTATTTAGCTGTTCGAATCGATTGCAGTTCTAGCAAATGCTTTTTCCTTCCTTTTGACACAAAATGTTAGCTATTTTGTTTGAGATATCGCCAATAAATTCCAATGATTATAGCACCTACCATACACTGTAAGAAATTTAATAGAGTATAAAAATAGTGTCATCTTTTGTACAATTTTTTGATAATGCAAATACATGTTGTGTGAAATGCATTCATTCTACTGGGCAATGTGTTTGAAAATACTTATTTTTATAACTTTCCTGGAGATTAGTATAATTTGCTTACTGCATGTATCATGAACTTGAAGGCGACAAATTTGTGTTAAATGGAATGGCATGGTGTTTATGCATTGTGGTGTATGTAATAGTTGACCCCCTATATACCAGGCTCATCCAAGAATTACGCCCAGCGGGCGCAAGGCAGTGTAGCTGTCGTTCAACGCCCCGTACGCGACCGTGTGTCGCTAGTGTCGGCGTAGGAGCGAGGGAGAGGACAGCTGCGGAGCGAGTGAGACCGCACAGCACTGCTCTGCACTGGACTGGACTGCCCCGCGGACAGAGCCAACGAAAACAAAATAACAGAGGAAGCGCACCTCCGTAAAAGAGGTCCATGAGCAGTAAAACAAGCAACAACTAGTGTTCGTGTGGCAGAATTACTACGCACAGCTTTAGAAAACAATATCCAAAACAAGAATCGAAGAACAACCTAGTAGTTTTCTGACGCACAGGTTGATTCTATTAGTACTGCACATGCACACTCGTCATATGTACCATAGGCGTTTTATGAAAAATATATCAGTTTCTTAAATGAACAAGGGTCATAAATATTCTATTTTAGAAATAATTTTATGTGAGGGATATACAGGGCTATTACAAATGATTGAAGCGATTTCATAAATTCACTGTAGCTCCATTCATTGACATATGGTCACGACACACTACAGATACGTAGAAAAACTCATAAAGTTTTGTTCGGCTGAAGCCGCACTTCAGGTTTCTGCCGTCAGAGCGCTCGAGAGCGCAGTGAGACAAAACGGCGACAGGAGCCGAGAAAGCGTATGTCGTGCTTGAAATGCACTCACATCAGTCAGTCATAACAGTGCAACGACACTTCAGGACGAAGTTCAACAAAGATCCACCAACTGCTAACTCCATTCGGCGATGGTATGCGCAGTTTAAAGCTTCTGGATGCCTCTGTAAGGGGAAATCAACGGGTCGGCCTGCAGGGAGCGAAGAAACGGTTGAACGCGTGCGGCCAAGTTTCACGCGTAGCCCGCGGAAAATTGGCTCATGCCACAACTGGAGACCGACAGCACCGACTTCATCTTTCAACAGGATGGTGCTCCACCGCACTTCCATCATGATGTTCGGCATTTCTTAAACAAGAGATTGGAAAACCGATGGATCGGTCGTGGTGGAGATCATGATCAGCAATTCATGTCATGGCCTCCACGCTCTCCCGACTTAACCCCACGCGATTTCTTTCTGTGGGGTTATGTGAAAGATTCAGTGTTTAAACCTCCTCTACCAAGAAACGTGCCAGAACTGCGAGCTCGCATCAACGATGCTTTCGAACTCATTGATGGGGACATGCTGCGCCGAGTGTGGGAGGAACTTGATTATCGGCTTGATGTCTGCCGAATCACTAAAGGGGTACATATCGAACATTTGTGAATGCCTAAAAAAACTTTTTGAGTTTTTGTATGTGTATGCAAAGCATTTTGAAAATATCTCAAATAATAAAGTTATTGTAGAGCTGTGAAATCGCTTCAATCATTTGTAATAACCCTGTAGAGTCTCATTCTTACTGTTAGTAGTTACAAGTAAATATTGTTTGTTCTACTTCGTGCTAGCTACAGCTCTTTGTATCCATTTTCAGAGTTTAGAAATCGGATCATTAGTTTGCTGTCTTGTACGTAATAATTCTAACTGACTAAATTGGAAAACTTATTAAAAATAGAATGAAGGTTATAAAGCTCTTTGATTCTTACAGTCAACATTGTTAAAGAAGACAATTAACATTTTAGACGTTTTTCTTTTTCGAGGAAACGATTTTGTCTACTTTTGGTGCAATATTCTGTGAGACTGCTACCCTCAAAGAAATAGTCAAATTTTTGCCGCCAAGTAATGATCGGTTCTTAGTTTTAGCAAGCTTTAAAAGAGAGAAAAAGCGCTCCCAAATATACGTGGAATAAAACATTGAGAGAACTTTGGTTAAAATGGCTCTGAGCACTATGGGACTTAACATCTGTGGTCATCAGTCCCCTAGAAAAAAATGATTCAAATGGCTCTGAGCACTATGGGACTTATCATCTACTGTCATCAGTCCCCTAGAACTACTTAAACCGAACTAACCTAAGGACATCACACAACACCCAGTCATCACGACGTAGAGAAAATCCCTGACCCCGCCGGGAATCGAACCCGGGAACCTGGGAGCGAGAACGCTACCGCACGACCACGAGCTGCGGACAAGTCCCCTCCATCTTAGAACTACTTAAACCTAACTAACCTAAGGACATCACACACATCCATGCCCGACGCAGGATTCGAACCTGCGACCGTAGCGGTCGCGTGGTTCCAGACTGAAGCGCCTAGAACCGCTCGGCCAGAATTTTGGCCGCGTGCTTGTGCAAAAGACGACATTTCTCTCGTGAAAGACAGCTGTAAAAGTCATCCAAAGTTTTACACATCAGAAAGCGGTCCTTCAGGCGGATATCGCACTGCAGGTCAATCAGCTCTAGTTGTAGCACTTGTGAGACATCCTCTGCCCGAAGGGTAAACGGGCGAACAAATATGTTGAAGCTCACTTATCTCAAAAAGTCTGTTTTCAAACTGTTCTTGTAATTCGCAAATGATCTGAACATAATCTGAAAAATCCACATCTTCTTCAACGTTGTCTAGTGAAGGAAAGTGTCCACAATTCTTCTCACGCAACTGTTTTTCCCACAAAACAAGTTTTTTTTTTTAACGCTTGAATCGTCTACACTAAATCAACAACAGAGTGATTTTCGCCTTAGAGTGAAATGTTCAAAGTATTTAAATGACCAGTAATGTCACTCAAAAAAGGCAAATTCGCCACCCACTTAGGATCACAAAGTAATGCTCCTGGACGTCCTTTCAATTCCAAAAAGGTATTTATTTCGCCCCTCACGGAGAAGAACCTTTCCTCTGCTCAGCCATCTTACTTCGGTGTGGTAGGGGGTGTCCGGGTATTCCGCTTCGATGTTAGCCAGAAATTTGGGGGTGTTTGAGTCCATGCTATCGAAGATTAACCGTTCGAAGAACTGTGTCCATAAAATTTTTTATGTTGACAATCTTCGCACAACGTGCCTCTTGGTGTATCAGACAATGGACTGCTGCGAATAAGGAACAGCAGACTTGAGCCATTTTTGGTCTGACTTAACCCAGGAATCCAGTGCGTGTCCCTCGTAGCGCAGGGGCTCCGTCCGTTGTTACCCGGATCAGGCGTTCCCATTTTAAACCCATTGACTCTAACACGTTTTCCACAGTTAGAAAAAATCCAAGCCCGTGGTTGTGTCTTTTAATGTTATAAGGTCGAGAAATTCTTCGGTGACACGCAGATTGTCGTCGACACCTCGAATGAATATGGAGAGCTTAGCTATGTCCGCAACGTCCGCGGACTCGTCAAGGACGATAGAAAATGAAATGAAGTTTGCCGCTGTCTCCATTAATTGCTGCTTCACATCTGAGGCCATATCTTCGACTCGGCGAGCATCAGTTTGAGGCGAAAGAGCTATTTTTTCAAAATTTTCTGTGAGGTCTGCAGGACAAATACAAGCCACCGAGTCGACCAGGCAATCCTTGATGAGATTCCCAGCCGCAAAGGGTTTCCCTGCCTTCGCAATTCTCAGCGAGCATTTGTAACTTGTGCGAAAACTTGGCCCACCTGTTTCCTGCTCCTGCTACGGCAAAAAAGAACATACAATTAATTTTGTACAATCCTGTTTTTTAAAACACTTTTATCATTTTAACAGTTAATTGTTTCATTCATTGAAAATCAAATTAGAAACTAACGAAAAGAGATTGGTTTTAGGTGCATTTCCCCCCAGTTCCTCTGATAAGCGGCCTTAGACGCTAGCAAGGACAGCGAAATGTGGTCGCAAAATAAATTTTTATCTGTTGAAATATTTGAGGTTTAATTAATTGAAAACATAGATCAAACTACAACATATATTTTCCCATTCATAAAAACACAAATATACAAAAACCAAGAATGACCCTTAATGACATTTTGCTGCCCGAGAGACCGTTTGTGACGGCTTTTCAGAAAGTGGCAAAAAAGAACTCGCATGAAACTTTTTCTTATGTCTGTGCGACGCGATTTAATGCAACCCAAATAAAAAAATTAACCGAAAAGAAATGTTCCTTGTTGCTGAAAATCTGATACTCGATAACTGGTACATTGCTAAGTGACATATCAGATCATAAAATGTAGTTTTATTTATCATCTTTGCCGCGCGGGATTAGCCGAGCGGTCTCAGGCGTTGCAGTCATGGACTGTGCGGCTGATCCCAGCGGAGGTTCGAGTCCTCCCTCGGGCATGGGTGTGTGTGTTTGTCCTTAGGATGGTTTAGGTTAAGTAGTGTGTAAGCTTAGGGACTGATGACCTCAGTAGTTAAGTCCCATAGGATTTCACACACACATTTTTATCATCTTTATAAATAATAGTCATACAATAGGAAACACTTAGTTCACTGTAATGTTGCTTGAAATTTTCTTTCAGTTCTTCAAGCTATGAATGGCGTTCCTCTTGCGACAAATTCTTCGAACTGATCCTTGTGACAGGTATTAAAGTGCCGTTCAATCGAGTGCTCTTTTAAATACATAATGTTCCGATGACATACTAAACATTTGGCACGAATTTCGACAGCAGTACAAAGAAAATTACTTTCCCACTCGGGTTTAAATAGTGCGGATGCGCCGATCCTCTTTCTTTTTGTCTGCTGCTGTTGACCAGCCATCTCGATCCACTGTGGCCTTGCGTCTGTTGAGTAACGGCTTTGCATTGTATGAATGCTTTTGACCGCTGCCGGTGCGGCTGCCTGTCTTCCGTACGAAGCGCGCGTACAGCGGCTTGGCGAGACGCGGCGGGCGGTCCGCACGGGCAGCTAAGCGACGCGGCTCGGCCACTGCGACAACACACGAATTCTCCCGGAACGCTGGCCGAGGGCGATCGCGGGAGCTAGAGCCCCAGGGGCACAGTTTGGACGAGCCTGCTATATACCTAAAACCAATGTCAGTTATTAATAATGCTAACTTTAAGATACAGTAAGTTTATAATCTGTTTGTGTCCATATTATGCTTTAATGTTCTCATATTGTGTTCTGAACAACTTACCTACGTATATCACCACTGTCTTCTTTTTTTCCTTTTGCAAGAAATCGTGTATCAGCCACATATTTTTTATAATATATAACCTTTTTAATTATTGCTTGGTAAGATGAAAGTGTGGTGTCACAGCCAGACACTACACTTGCTAGGTGGTAGCATTTAAATCGGCCGCGGTCCGCTAGTATACGGCGGACCCGCGTGTCGCCACTGTCAGTGATGGCAGACCGAGCGCCGCCACACGGCAGGTCTAGTGAGACGTACTAGCACTCGCCCCAGTTGTACAGCCGACTTTGCAAGGAACGGTTCACTGACAACTACGCTCTCATTTGCCGAGACGATAATTAGCATAGCCTTCAGCTACATTTGCTACGACCTAGCAAGGCGCCGTATTCGATTGATATTGAGATTCTATTAATGTATCATCAAGAGCGATGTTCTACAAATGTGGATTAAAGTTAAGTATTCCAGAAGCTACGTACTTTTCTTTATAGCATTCATTACGTATCCTGTTTCAGACCTCACGCCAGCCTGCGTGAGTTTAAGCGCGTGTCTTTCGGCTTCCTCTCATTGTGTCTAGGCTGTCTTGTCTAGACACAACAGAAAGAACTAGAATCTCAAGGTTGTCGATGTTTACAGGGTGCGGTGCTTAAATCCCGACAAATGAAACTTTTTAAAAACAAATTTATTAAAACAAAATACAAGTCAAAAGTAAAATCCTTTTACGTGTAAGTAGTGGTATCTTTCAAGACTAACATTACTCGATGTAACCCCCTTCAGCCGCCTCCAACCTTGTCCCGAAGCGATCGCACGCACTCTTTAAAAACAGCGCCTTCCGCATTCCCGGATGCTGCGTCGATAGCGATGCATAGAGATGCAACATTAGGGTGCCTTGTCTTACTGGTAACTCTTTCGACCACGCTCCAAGCATAGTAATCGAGGGGGTTCAAATCCGGGCTATTCGGGAGCCACAACTCCTTTGACCAGAACATATCAACGTTATGCGAGAGCCAGTTTTGGACTAAACGGCTCGTATGAGCCGGTGCGCCGTCCTGTTGAAAAACATATTGTCTCTCCGAGGGCACAGTTACCACACTGTTTCTCGATATTCGTCAAAACTTGCAGAGAAACTTCTTTTGTGACAGTTTGTCCCTTTTCAAAGAAATGTGGCTACATGATATCACCCTCAATACCTAGCACGTGAACTCCAGACTTCTCCGAAGCATTATACTTGGCCTCAATATCGTAAACAGTTGATGAACTATTTCAGTGGGCGAAAGCCCAGCGCGAAGACTTTCGATAATCGCGGCTCTTCGGTTGTACTCCGCACTTTTCTGTAACATTCTCGGCTATTTTGAGGTTCTGACTGTTTACTAGATGCCTACGGCATTCAAGAACGCCAATCGCAACCTCCAGCAGAACTACATATGGCGGGAAATTCAAACTGAAATTTGTCCGGATTTAAAAAAAAATGGCTCTGAGCACTATGGGACTCAACTGCTATGGTCATAAGTCCCCTAGAACTTAGAACTACTTAAACCTAACTAACCTAAGGACATCATAAACATCCATGCCCGAGGCAGGATTCGAACCTGCGACCGTAGCGGTCGTGCGGTTCCAGACTGTAGCGCCTTTAACCGCTCGGCCACTCCGGCCGGCTGTCCGGATTTAAGCCCCGCACCCTGTATATTTGCCAGCAGGCAGGATATGCTATTTCATCTGGCTATATCATTAGGTCGCACATATAACCAGCCACTAAACATGAAATAGTTATGTCGTGGTACAGGTTCTAGAAAATCAGCAGGTTCTATGATTTCACAATCAGAGATTTTTTTGTTTTTAGAGGTTTTTAGTCTTAAATTTTAAAGTGGATGTGTTGGGTATGTCAAATAACAAATTTGTTGCATCTAGAAATGCTAATCTTCTATTTTTGAGCTGTACTGTTGTGCGCATGTACAGTAGTCCTGATTTGTGTATCACACTGATGGAATTTGGGTTGGGATCTATGAACAGGTGACTGTAGATTTAAAATTACTAGATCCCTAACTTATTGTATGGTTAAAGACTGCTACAGGCTTTTGGTATGTGTTTAAGTGTTGTTTAGTAAGTGTGAATGGAGTCTGTTCTGAGTCTTTAATGTTTTTGAGACTAAATATCTCTACGGTCCTTTAACATGAAATGTATTTGGAATGACAACTGCATTATTTCCTTTGGCTTCTTTAATGACAATGGAATTATGTTCTTTCAGGCTTAAGTTTGAATTATTTTTAGTTTGTTAATGACTGTGTCAGAATGTGGCTTTGGTTCGAACAGTTCCGTTACCAGCACTTTCTCTTCTTTTGCACTGACCATATTTGTTCAGTATTTAATGAAAACTGAGAACAGTGATATCAGTGATTACTCTGTCACTAGTGTGCTTTGATGGCTGAAGATGTATTCAAAAGAAGGTAGGTCTAGCAACCCTCTACCAGCCTATCTACGTGGAAACATAGGTTTCAAATATACTTGCCCAAGAGGGAAAAACATATGTTATCAATTGAAGATATAAAGTCTATATATGAGTCCGCGAACATTTTATTTTGAATATTTTTATTTTCACAAGTCCGTCTTGATCACATAGATTTCTTCACACTTTATGACCGGTTTCGGCTTATCGCCACCTTCAGATCGTTAACATATTCTGATATTAATCATCGTCAAGTTAAACATGTGCCAAACAATTTGTATCAGCCACGTTAATGACAGCGTTTCTGATGGAACAACATGTATTAACTCAATAAGTGTGTTTAATTGAAACTGCAAGTGTAAGAAAAACTTCTTCAACTATCTTACCATGTCCAATTATAAAATCTAGATTTATTTTGAATAATATCGAAAGAAACTGAATACTTCAAAGATTTGCTTTCGTGTAACTGAGGACTTCAAAACCATGAAATTGTATTCTTAACAGCGTCTGTTACCTAATAAAATGTATGTCTCTTTCCTTAAAGCTTTGTTCTGGTAGTCAGCGTCAGGAAGGCGATCACATACGAAAAAACTTCCCAGACCAGCAATTTTAACTTTTGGTAGTCCTATTGAACGACAAAAAATGTGCGTTGATCAATCTTAGTTTGACTTATTTTCCTCCCATACCTAATAAATGGCAGCAATTGCGAATTTCACCGGTCAATTCGCCCCTAATAGCTTGCCTAAAAAGATACTGAATACTCCCAAGACTTGCTTTCATGTAACTGAGGATTTTGAGAACAAAGTAGACATTTGAGATCCAACATATTGAACCTAAGTTTGTTTAACTGTTCATGTATCCTTAATCTGGTAGGGTGTGTGTCGAGAAAAGAAATAATAAACATAACAATACTAGTTTCTTTCGCACAAACAAGAGAATAGGAAAGAGGATTGAAATTTATGATGAGGAAATTAAATCTTTGAGATTTTCCGATGACATTATTATTGTGGCAATGTCGATTAAGGATTTGTAAGAGCAGTTAACAGAATGGATGATGTCTTTAAGAGAGGTTATTAGGTGAATGTAAACAAAAGTAAAAGAAGGGCAATGGAATAGAGTGGAATTAAATCATGCGATGCTGACGGAGTTAAATTAGTCAATGCGACACAGAAAGTTGTAGACGAGTTTTGCTATTTGTGCGGTAAATTACTGACGATGGCCGAAGTGGAGAGGATATAAAATGCAGACTGACAGTAGCAAGAAATGCATTTCTGAAAAGGATAAATTGATGTTTGAAATAAATTTAAATGTTAGGAAGTATTTTTTAAGTAATTTGTCTGAAGTGTAACCTTGTACGGATGTGAAATGTTGGTGATAAGCAGTACAGACAAGAAGAGAATATAAGCTTTTGAAATGTGGCGCTACAGCCGAATACTGTCGATCAGAAGGGTACATAGGATAACTAAATGTAAATGTCGTGTGGCATTGTTGACAGGGATATCCCACAGGTTGGGTTTAGACGCCTATCAGAAAGGGTGTTCTTCCGCCGCGCACATAGGCCTCTCTCTCCTTGTGAATATGTCAGTGTTGTGGGAAGTGGATAATACTGTTTAACGTCCCGTCGACAACGAGGCCATTAGAGACGGAGCACAAGCTCCGGTTATGGAATCATGGAGAAGGAAAGCGACCGTACCCTTTCAAAGGGACCATCTACATCTACATCTACATCTACATCCATACTCCGCAAGCCACCTGACGGTGTGTGGCGGAGGGTACCT
Source organism: Schistocerca cancellata (assembly GCF_023864275.1). NCBI lineage: Eukaryota > Metazoa > Arthropoda > Insecta > Orthoptera > Acrididae > Schistocerca > Schistocerca cancellata. Next base: position 124,160,517 of record NC_064629.1, on the reverse strand, counting down.
TCAGTACCTCTAGCGGTTCTCCCTTCTATTCCAGTCTCGTATTGTTCGTGGAAAGAAGGATTGTCGGTATGCCTCTGTGTGGGCTCTAATCTCTCTGATTTTATCCTCATGGTCTCTTCGCGAGATATACGTAGGAGGGAGCAATATACTGCTTGACTCTTCGGCGAAGATATGTTCTCGAAACTTTGACAAAAGCCCGTACCGAGCTACTGAGCGTCTCTCCTGCAGAGTCTTCCACTGGAGTTTATCTATCATCTCCGTAACGCTTTCGCGATTACTAAATGATCCTGTAACGAAGCGCGCTGCTCTCCGTTGGATCTTCTCTATGTCTTGTATCAACCCTATCTGGTACGGATCCCACACTGCTGAGCAGTATTCAAGCAGTGGGCGAACAAGCGTACTGTAACCTACTTCCTTTGTTTTCGGATTGCATTTCCTTAGGATTCTTCCAATGAATCTCAGTCTGGCATCTGCTTTACCGACAATCAACATTATATGATCATTCCATTTTAAATCACTCCTAATGCGTACTCCCAGATAATTTATGGTATTAACTGCTTCCAGTTGCTGACCTGCTATTTTGTAGCTAAATGATAAAGGATCTATCTTTCTGTGTATTCGCAGCACATTACACTTGTCTACATTGAGATTCAGTTGCCATTCCCTGCACCATGCGTCAATTCGCTGCAGATCCTCCTGCATTTCAGTACAATTTTCCATTGTTACAACCTCTCGATACACCACAGCATCATCTGCAAAAAGCCTCAGTGAACTTCCGATGTCATCCACCAGGTCATTTATGTATATTGTGAATAGCAACGGTCCTATGACACTCCCCTGCGGCACACCTGAAATTACTCTTACTTCGGAAGACTTCTCTCCATTGAGAATAACATGCTGCGTCCTGTTATCTAGGAACTCCTCAATCCAATCACACAATTGGTCTGATAGTCCATATGCTCTTACTTTGTTCAATAAACGACTGTGGGGAACTGTATCGAACGCCTTGCGGAAGTCAAGAAACACGGCATCTACCTGGGAACCCGTGTCTATGGCCCTCTGAGTCTCGTGGACGAATAGCGCGAGCTGGGTATCACATGACCGTCTTTTTCGAAACCCATGCTGATTCCTACAGAGTAGATTTCTAGTCTCCAGAAAAGTCATTATACTCGAACACAATACGTGTTCCAAAATTCTACAACTGATCGACGTTAGAGATATAGGTCTATAGTTCTGCACATCTGTTCGACGTCCCTTCTTGAAAACGGGGATGACCTGTGCCCTTTTCCAATCCTTTGGAACGCTACGCTCTTCTAGAGACCTACGGTACACCGCTGCAAGAAGGGGGGCAAGTTCCTTCGCGTACTCTGTGTAAAATTGAACTGGTATCCCATCAGGTCCAGAGGCCTTTCCTCTTTTGAGCGATTTTAATTGTTTCTCTATCCCTCTGTCGTCTATTTCGATATCTACCATTTTGTCATCTGTGCGACAATCTAGAGAAGGAACTACAGTGCAATCTTCCTCTGTGAAACAACTTTGGAAAAAGACATTTAGTATTTCGGCCTTTAGTCTGTCATCCTCTGTTTCAGTACCATTTTGGTCACCATCCTGACATTTGCCATCCGCTATATAGGGAAATCCCGGAAAACCTAAATCACAATGGCCGGACGCGGGTTTGAACCGTTGTCCTCCCGAATGCGAGTCCAGTGTCCTAATCACTGCGCTTCCTGCGAGTTGTGTCGCGTGTGTACTGTAGGTGAGAGTAATGAATGCACGTATAGAGTACTGTTATGTTCGTCTTGTATGATGATGATGATGATGAGAGAAGTGAAAAGATGAAATGGTGCAGGAACATACCTTACTGGCTTGATTCAAATGACTGAGCACTATGAGACTTAACATCTGAGGTCATCAGTACCCTAGAATTTAGAACTACTTAAACCTAACTAACCTAAGGACATCACACACATCCATGCCCGAGGCAGGATTCGAACCGGCGACCGTAGCGGTCACGCGGTTGCAGACTGAAGCACCTAGAACCGCTCGGCCACACCGGCCGGCCATACCTTACTCCTCTCGAATAGCACCAAGGCGGTGCCAAAGCTTAATGTCCCAGTCTGACGGACAGATCGCTATCAACAGTGTCACATGCCATCACTTCATGAGACATTGAGGAGAGGTACATAATTTATTCTAGGATATTGACACAAGGACTGATGATCATGAACTTTACGCCACCAACTCTCCTTCTCCCGTTGGCCAAATACTGGCAATGAAAATTTTATCCATTACCAAGATTCGAAACGTCTTATATCGTGTCGAGCGGCACCGCACAGCCTCGCGTTAGCTACGGAGGTGGGTATCGGATAACTGATGTGGGGTACTGAATCGGACAGTGGAAGAAAAGATTTGGATAAAAGTTGGGATCGGCCGACAGCATACATTTTGGGGCATCGAGGAATCGTGAGCTCGGTAATGGATAAAAGTGTGGGAGACAAAAATTGCGGAGGGAAACCAAGGTTTGATTGCAGTAATCAGATTGATACGGATGTATGTTTCAGCAGTTATGCAAATACGAAGGCTTGTACAGGACAGACTGGCGTGGAGAACCACAGGGAACCACTATTCGGACTGAAGGCCACAACAACAACATCCAGTCAGTCGGTATTTACGCCTGAATGACTGCTGGCTCTGACCACTATGGGACTTAACATCTGAGGTCATCAGTCCCCTAGAACTTAGAACTAATTAAACCAAACCAATCTAAGGACATCACACACATCCATGCCCGAGGCAGGATTCGAACCTGCGACCGTAGCAGTCGCGCGGTTCCGGACTGAAGCTGAATGACTGCAATCAGGATGCATGCTATTCGTTAACACAAAGTGTACGCATCACCGTTCTGTGGCTAATGATGTGAATGAAGTGCCTCGGAAATAGGCGTGCCCAGAGATGCCGAATACTTCACTTCGCTGTTGTGAAAAAGTACAGCTGTTCCCGCGTGCCAGCCTCGGTATTTTCAACCCCCGGCTGCGCTCTTCTTTAAGGGAGCAAGGTCCCTTAAAGCAGAAGCCACCACAACGATCAACCGTGAAATCCCCGCCGGCTTAAAGGGCGGCGACACGGAAAATTTTCCTCGTCACCAGTCAAAGGAAAGCGACGTGTCGACGGGCCTCTGCCGGAGGGGACAGGCCGTACTGCTGCGACGCTTTCACTCTGAAAATCACATTTGTTCTGCACACCGGCACTTGCAGCTCTAAGCTAGTGTCACTTCGGGCAATAACAGCAACTCACTTTCTGCTGTACGTTTTTCGACTCGATTTATTCCGAGGCATCTTCGATGGACTGAAATACACTAACCCGCTGTACAGTGAGGAGCTGAACACTAGATTTCACAGAGGCGGATCTGCCAGTATAAAAAGAGGCGGGAAGTACTGGGTTTATTTATTTATTTATTTAACCTGGCAAGATTAAGGCCATCAGGCCCTCTCTTACATCTAACCAGGCATTCTACTTATTTTACATTCATATGTTTTCGTAGGCATGTTAAACTATATCTAGTACAAAGAGTGAAATAAACGATTACAAAGGAACACTAGGAAAAAATACATACATATAGAGTTTATATTCGTAGATGATAAGTACTGTTATAATTAGACATTATGAAACATACAGATTGTAGATAGGAGTGCTAGCAGCAGGGAGTATGAGGGAGACTTATGGGGAAGGGAGGAGAAGAATAGAGACATGGTGAAACATAGTTAAGGAAATATAAAGGAAAAGAAGATTGCGTGGCTAATAGAGATAGATGAAGAGGAAGGAACAAGATAGGAGACACTAGCTTTGCTATTTGATAGAAGAGAGGATTGGCCTTGTACATTAACTTTGTGGAAAACGTTATGAGGATGAGAGTAGGAAATACTTCAGCTTCTTCTTAAAAGCAGCAGGCGATCGAATTTTGCGCAACGTAAGGGGCAGTTTGTTCCAGAGGCGGACAGCGCCAACTGAGGAGTTTGCAAAAGTTTTTGTTTTGTGAGTGGGTACAGTTAGGATACCAAATAAGAGTGACCTCGTGTTTCGATTATGATGGCATGAAAGGTGTTTAATCTCTGAAGCAAGGCACTGGGGTGCTTGCGCGACGAGGAGTCGGTGAAGAGGACATAGAGTGTGATAGTCACGCAATTTGTCCGGCCTCAGCCACCCTCGCTGGGAGTATGAAGCAGTAACATGATCATAACGGCGAATGTTGCAGGTGTAACGCACACAGGCATTCATGGTTAGTTCTAACCGTCTTTTGTTTTCACTACTCATGCCTTGTTGAATTACATCACAATAGCAGAGGTCAGTAGAGAAGCAGTAACAGCAGAGTGGGTCGGCGACGAGAGCTCAGTGACTTCGGACGTCGACTAGTCACTGGATGTCACCCCAGTAACGAATCCATCAAGTCGACTGTTGATGATGATATTATGAACTGGAAACGCGAAGGAACAACCACAGATAAACCGAGACAGGCAACGTCGAGCATTGCAGAGATGGATTGTAAGAAATCGCGTGAAATCAGTGAAAGGAATCACTGGTGATTTCCCAAGTGCTACCAGAAGTATAATGACTGTGCGTAGCGGGTTAAAGCGAATGGGATACAATGGTCGAGGCTGTATGAAGAGCGACGCCACTGGACGGCTGACGATTGGAAACTAGCAGTTTGGAGTGATGAATCACTCCGTAACCTGTGAAAAACCGATGGAATTGTATGGGTTTGGTGAATGGCTACAGAACGTTGCCTACCATCACGTGTAGATGATGTTATTGTGTGGGGATATCTTTCGCGGTTAGGAGATAGTCAGCTTACTGTGCTTAAGAGAAGGCTAAATGTGGCAGATACTGTTGTAGTCTTCAGTCCAGAGACTGGTTTGATGCAGCTCTCCATGCTACTCCACCCTGTGCAAGCTTCTTGGTCTCTCAGTACCTACTGCAACCTACATCCTTCTGAATCTGTTTAGTGTATTCATCTCTTGGTCTCCCTCTACGATTTTTACCCTCCAAGCTGCCCTCCAATACTAAATTGATGCCTCAGAATATGTCCTACCAAGCGATCCCTACTTCTAGACAAGTTGTGCCACAAATTACTCATCTCTCCAATTCTATTCAGTACCTCCTCATTAGTTACATGATCTACCCATCTAATCTTCAGCATTCTTCTGTAGCACCACATTTAGAAAGCTTCTACTCTCTTCTTCTCTAAACTATTTATCGTCCACGTTTCGCTTCCATACATGGCTACACTCCATACAAATACACTCCTGGAAATTGAAATAAGAACACCGTGAATTCATTGTCCCAGGAAGGGGAAACTTTATTGACACATTCCTGGGGTCAGATACATCACATGATCACACTGACAGAACCACAGGCACATAGACACAGGCAACAGAGCATGCACAATGTCGGCACTAGTACAGTGTATATCCACCTTTCGCAGCAATGCAGGCTGCTATTCTCCCATGGAGACGATCGTAGAGATGCTGGATGTAGTCCTGTGGAACGGCTTGCCATGCCATTTCCACCTGGCGCCTCAGTTGGACCAGCGTTCGTGCTGGACGTGCAGACCGCGTGAGACGACGCTTCATCCAGTCCCAAACATGCTCAATGGGGGACAGATCCGGAGATCTTGCTGGCCAGGGTAGTTGACTTACACCTTCTAGAGCACGTTGGGTGGCACGGGATACACGCGGACGTGCATTGTCCTGTTGGAACAGCAAGTTCCCTTGCCGGTCTAGGAATGGTAGAATGATGGGTTCGATGACGGTTTGGATGTACCGTGCACTATTCAGTGTCCCCTCGACGATCACCAGTGGTGTACGGCCAGTGTAGGAGATCGCTCCCCACACCATGATGCCGGGTGTTGGCCCTGTGTGCCTCGGTCGGATGCAGTCCTGATTGTGGCGCTCACCTGCACGGCGCCAAACACGCATACGACCATCATTGGCACCAAGGCAGAAGCGACTCTCATCGCTGAAGACGACACGTCTCCATTCGTCCCTCCATTCACGCCTGTCGCGACACCACTGGAGGCGGGCTGCACGATGTTGGGGCGTGAGCGGAAGACGGCCTAACGGTGTGCGGGACCGTAGCCCAGCTTCATGGAGACGGTTGCGAATGGTCCTCGCCGATACCCCAGGAGCAACAGTGTCCCTAATTTGCTGGGAAGTGGCGGTGCGGTCCCCTACGGCACTGCGTAGGATCCTACGGTCTTGGCGTGCATCCGTGCGTCGCTGCGGTCCGGTCCCAGGTCGACGGGCACGTGCACCTTCCGCCGACCACTGGCGACAACATCGATGTACTGTGGAGACCTCACGCCCCACGTGTTGAGCAATTCGGCGGTACGTCCACCCGGCCTCCCGCATGCCCACTATACGCCCTCGCTCAAAGTCCGTCAACTGCACATACGGTTCACGTCCACGCTGTCGCGGCATGCTACCAGTGTTAAAGACTGCGATGGAGCTCCGTATGCCACGGCAAACTGGCTGACACTGACGGCGGCGGTGCACAAATGCTGCGCAGCTAGCGCCATTCGACGGCCAACACCGCGGTTCCTGGTGTGTCCGCTGTGCCGTGCGTGTGATCATTGCTTGTACAGCCCTCTCGCAGTGTCCGGAGCAAGTATGGTGGGTCTGACACACCGGTGTCAATGTGTTCTTTTTTCCATTTCCAGGAGTGTACTTTCAGAAACGACTTCCTGACACTTAAATCTATACTCGACGTTATCAAATTTCTCTTCTTCAGAAACGCTTCCCTTGCCATTGCCAGTCTACATTTTATATCCTCTCTACTTCGTCCATCATCAGCTATTTTGCTCCCCAAATAGCAAAACTCATTTACTGGTTTAAGCGTCTCATTTCCTCATCTAATTCCCTCAGCATCACCCGATTTAATTCGACTACATCCCATTATCCTCGTTTTGTTTTTGTTCGTGTTCATCTTATATCCTCCTTTGAAGACACTGTCCATTCCGTTCAGCTGCTCTTCCAGGTCCTTTGCTGTCTCTGACAGAATTACAGTGTCATCGGCGAACCTCAACGTTTTTATTTCTTCTCCATGGATTTTAATTCCTACTCCGAATTTTTCTTTTGTTTCCTTTACTGTGGAAGATATGAACGCATTTTACAAAATTCGAACCTGCGACCGTAGCGGTCACGCGGTTCCAAACTGTAGCGCCTAGAACCGCTCGGTCTCACTGGCCGGCTGTAAAGTGAAGATACTGAACGAGAGAATGGTGTACGTACTCCCCGGACCTAAACCATATAGAACATGCCCGTGGTGCTTTTGCACACGTGTTTAAAGACGAATATCCCTCCCCGACCTTACAAGAAATGAAAGCCATCTTGAGAGAGGAGTGGGACAATATCCCTCAAGGACTCCTCAACAGTTTGGTAGGCATGAATAGCAGATGCAAAGCGTGCGTTAGTGCCTGAAGGGGCATGTTCTTTACTGGGAGACCGATATCGAATTATGTTGCGAGTCTGACCTGTCTTAAACATGAACGTTATTTATGTTTGTTATCGTGCTTTCCCATGAGGTGAAATTTATACCATTTTTCGTTATAAATATGCCACTCTACCTCTGTTACGTATGTACTTAGTTTCATATTGTCCATCATTGCCTGTGATTATTCCTATCCAACAAAGTCACTGCTCCTTAGCGACTGTCAAGCAGTGTAGTGGTAACAGCGCAAGCGAGAGAGAATGAGCCAAGTGGCAAGAGAGAAAAAAGACGTCTGTTTAGTGGCACCAGCCACTGAGAGGGCCAACGGCCTTGCCGCAGTGGTAACACAGGTTCCCGTCAGATCACCGAAGTTAAGCGCTGTCGGGCTTGGCGAGCACTTGGATGCGTGACCATCCGGTCTGCTGCGCGCTGTTGACAAGCGAGGTGCACTCAGCCCTTGTGAGGCAAACTGAGGAGCTACTTGATTGAGAAGTAGCGGCTACGGTCTCGGAAACTGACATACGGCCGGAAGAGCGGTTTGCTGACCACATGCCCCCTCCATATACGCATCCAGTGACGCCTATGGTCTAAGGTTGACACGGCGGCCGGTCGGTACCTTTGGGCCTTCGTGACCTGTTCGGGAGGAGGGTTTTTTTTAAGTTTTTTTTTTTAGCCAGTGAGAGGTGTTAACATAGGTGTAAAAATCTGCAGCCAAATTGTGTAAGGTTAAAAAGATTCAAAAGCAATACTAACCGGTAGTAGAGTCACAATCATCACTTTGAAACTGCAGCACAAGCAACTGAGTGTCGCTTCCTGCATGTACAAAATTCTTGCATTAGCGAATGTAACTTGAGTTAGTAATATAATAAAAATACCACTGGAACAACATAATTTTATAGGTTGGATATTACACAGAAGATTGCAGAAACCAGCCACTTTTTTCGATGCTATTTATGTATTTAAACAGCGCCGTTGCCGGTTTCGAACCGATAGGTTCATATTCAGACGGCTAGTTCACGTTTTACATTACATTTCGTGTTTTGTTTCCCCACCTGACGAAACTTGCATGGGGTGGCGATGCCTTAAAACCAAAACAAGATGTGAGACAACGTCGAAACCGGTAACTTCGCTGTTGAAATAAATAAATACCATTGAAAAAAGTGGCTGGTTGCTGTAATCTTCTGTGTAAGAGTCAATCTATATTTTGTACACAGTCACGGGCTCAATATGTCAGTTTTTGACAAAATAGCAAATATAATTTTACATGAAACGTATTCGCAGTTGCGAACATAGACAACCATCAGCTGTATAATGGGGTGACGACGATGAAAATTTGTGCCGGAATGGGACTCGAACCCGTATGTCCCGCTTATCGCTAGCGGTCGCCTTACTTCCTTCGGACATGTCTGTATCACATTTCAGAACAATACAGGCACTGCAATATCGTATTTATCCGCGGACACCGGGAAAGCGACTTTCAATTAAAATATCTTTCCGGCACATAATGGATGTTCGAGTATAGGTTGTACACACATTGTTGACGACGTAAGAAGGTTTGGGCCTGTCCCTGAATCGTGCTTGGATAGCCTAATGGTAAGGCGACTGCTAGTGATAAGCGAGAAATCCAGGTTCGGCACACATTTTCACTGTCATAATTCCATTATACACAGCTGATGATTGTCCATATGCGCATCAGCGAATACAGTTCACGTATATCATAACATCCCCCCCCCCCCCGCATGAACCATGGATCTTACCGTTGGTGGGGAGGCTTGCGTGCCTCAGTGATACAGATGGCCGTACCGTAGGTGCAACCACAACGGAGGGGTATCTGTTGAGGGGCCAGACAAACGTGTGGTTCCTGAAGAGGGGCAGCAGCCTTTTCAGTAGTTTCAGGGGCAACAGTCTGGATGATTGACTGACCTGGCCTTGTAACAATAACCAAAACGACCTTGCTGTGCTGGTACTGCGAACGGTTGAAAGCAAGGGGAAACTACAGCCGTAATTTTTCCCGAGGGCATGCAGCTTTACTGAATGGTTAAATGATGATGGCGTCCTCTTGGTAAAATATTCCGGAGGTAAAATAGTCCCCCATTCGGATCTCCGGGCGGGGACTACTCAAGAGGACGTTGTTATCAGGAGAAAGAAAACTGGCGTTCTACGGATCGGAGCGTGGAATGTCAGATCACTTAATCGAGCAAGTAGGTTAGAAAATTTAAAAAGGGAAATGGATAGGTTAAAGTTAGATATAGTGGGAATTAGTGAAGTTCGGTGGCAGGAGGAACAAGACTTTTGGTCAGGAGAATACAGGGTTATAAATACAAAATCAAATAGGGGTAATGCAGGAGTAGGTTTAATAATGAATAAAAAAATAGGAGTCCGGGTAAGTTACTACAAACAGCATAGTGAACGCATTATTGTCGCGAAGATAGACACGAAGCCCACGCCTACTACAGTACTACAAGTTTATATGCCAACTAGCTCTGCAAAAATGGTTCAAATGGCTCTGAGCACTATGGGACTCAACATCTGAGGTCATTAGTCCCCTAGAACTTAGAACTAGTTAAACCTAGCTAACCTAAAGACATCACACACAACCATGCCCGAGGCACGATTCGAACCTGCGACCGTAGAGGTCTCGCTGTTCCGGACTGCAGCGCCTAGAACCGCACGGCCACTTCGGCCGGCCTAGCTCTCCAGATGACGAAGAAATTGAAGAAATGTATTATGAAATGAAAGAAATTATTCAGATAGTGAAGGGAGACAAAAATTTAATAATCATGGGTGACTGGAATTCGGCAGTAGGAAAAGGGAGCGAAGGAAACGTACTAGGTTAATATGAATTGGGGCTAAGAAATGAAAGAAGGAGCCGTCTGGTAGAATTTTGCACAGAGCACAATTTAATCATAGCTAACACTTGGTTTAATTATCATTAAAGAAGGTTGTATACATGGAAGAAGCCTGGAGATACTGACAGGTTTCAGATAGATTTTATAATGATACGACAGAGATTTAGGAACCAGGTTTTAAATTGTAAGACATTTCCAGGGGCAGATGTGGACTCTGACCACAATCTATTGGTTATGAACTGTAGATTAAAACTGAAAAAACTGCAAAAAGGTGGGAATTTATGGAGATGGGACCTGGATAAACTGAAAGAACCAGAGGTTGTAGAGAGCTACAGGGAGAGCATTAGGAAACGATTAACAGGAATGGGGGAAAGAAATACAGTAGAAGAAGAATGGGGAGCTTTGAGGGATGAAGTAGTGAAGGCAGCAGAGGATCAAGTAGGTAAAAAGACGAGGGCTAGTACAAATCCTTCGATAACAGAAGAAATATTGAATTTAATTGATGAAAGGAGAAAATATAAATATGTAGTAAATGAAGCAGGCAAAAAGGAATACAAACGACTCAGAAATGAGATCGACAGGAAGTGCAAAATGGCTAAGCTGGGATGGCTAGAGGACAAATGTAAGGATGTAGAGGCTTATCTCACTAGGGGTAAGATAGATACTGTCTACAGGAAAATTAAAGAGACCTTTGGGGAAAAGAGAACCACTTGTATGAATGTCAAGAGCTCAGATGGAAACCCAGTTCTAAGCAAAGAAGGGAAAGCAGGAAGGTGGAAGGAGTATATAGAGGGTCTATACAAGGGCGATGTACTTGAGGACAATATTATGGAAATGGAAGAGGATGTAGATGAAGATGAAATGGGAGATACGATACTGTGTGAAGAGTTTGACAGAGCGCTGAAAGACCTGAGTCGAAACAAGGCCCCCGGAGTAGACAACATTCCATTAGAACTACTGACGGCCTTGGGAGAGCCAGCCCTGACAAAACTCTACCATCTGGTGAGCAAGATGAATGAAACAGGCGAAATACCCTCAGACTTCAAGAAGAATATAACAATTCCAATCCCAAAGAAAGCAGGTGTTGACAGATGTGAAAATTACCGAACTATCAGTTTAATAAGTCACAGCTGCAAAATACTAACGCAAATTCTTTACAGGCGAATGGAAATACTAGTAGAAGCCGACCTCGGGGAAGATCAGTTTGGATTCCGTAGAAATATCGGAACACGTGAGGCAATACTGTCCCTACGACCATCTTAGAAGTTAGATTAAGGAAAAGCAAACCTACGTTTCTAGCATTTGTAGACTTAGAGAAAGCTTTGTACAATGTTGACTGGAATACTCTCTTTCAAATTCCGGAAGTGGCAGGGGTAAAATACAGGGAGCGAAAGGCTATTTACAATTTGTGGCAGTTATAAGAGTCGAGGGACATGAAAGGGAAGCAGTGGTTGGGAAGGGAGTGAGACAGGGCTGTAGCCTCTCCCCGATGTTATTCAATCTGTATATTGAGCAAGCAGTAAAGGAAACAAAAGAAAATTTCGGAGTAGGTATTAAAATCCATGGAGAAGAAATAAAAACCTTGGGGTTTGCCGATAACATTGTAATTCTGTCAGAGAAAGCAAAGGACCCGGAAGAGCAGTTGAACGGGCTGGACAGTGTCTTGAAAGGAGGATATAAGATGAACATCAACAAAAGCAAAACGAGGATAATGGAATGTAGTCGAATTAAGTCGGGTGATGCTGAGGGAATTAGATTAGGAAATGAGACACTTAAAGTAGTAAAGGAGTTTTGCTATTTGCCGAGCAAATTAACTGATGATGGTCGAAGTAGAGAGGATATAAAATGCAGACTGGCAATGGCAAGGAAAGCATTTCTGAAGAAAAGAAATTTGTTAACATCGAGTATAGATTTAAGTGCCAGTAAGTCGTTTCTGAAAGTATTTGTATGGAGTGTAGCCATGTATGGAAGTGAAACATGGACGATAAATAGTTTGGACAGGAAGAGAATAGAAGCTTTCGAAATGTGGTGCTACAGAAGAATGCTGAAGATTAGATGGGTAGATCACAAAACTAATGAGGAGGTATTGAATAGGATTGGGGAGAAGAGAAGTTTGTGGCACAACTTGACTAGAAGAAGGGATCGGTTGGTAAGACATGTTCTGAGGCATCAAGGGATCATCAATTTAGTATTGGAGGGCAGCATGGAGGGTAAAAATCGTAGAGGGAGAGCAAGAGGTGAATACACTAAGCAGATTCAGAAGGATGTAGGTTGCAGTAGGTACCGGGAGATGAAGAACCTTACACAGGATAGAGTAGCATGGAGAGCTGCATCAAACCAGTCTCAGGACTGAAAACCACAACAACAACAACATCGTGTAACTGAAGTTTAACAGATTCCATTTAGCTCTCATGTGGATGACCTCACACTTTTCGTTATTTAAGGTCAATAGCCGATTTTCGCACTATACAGATATCTTTTCTAAATCGTTTTGCACTTTTGTTTTGATCTTCTGATGACTTTACTAGTCGATAAACGACAGCGTCGTCTGCAAACAACCTAAGAGGGCTGCTCACATGTCTCCCAAATCGGTTATACAGATAAGGAACTGAAAAGAGCCCTTAACACTACACTGGGGAACGCCAGAAACCATTTCTGTTTTTCTCGATGACTTTCCGTCAATTACTACGAACTGCGACCTCTCTGACAGGAAATCACAAATCCAGTCACATAATCGAGACGATATTCCATAAGCACGCAATTTCACTACAAGCCGCTTGTGTGGTACAGTGTCAAAAGCGTTCCGGAAATCCAGAAATTCAGAATCGATTTGAAATCCCTTGTAAATAGCACTCAGCACTTCCTGCGAGTAAAGAGCTAGTTGTGTTCCACAAGAATTATGTTTTCTAAATCCATGCTGACTGTGTGTCAGTAGACCGTTTACTTCGAGGTAATTCATAATGTTCGAACGCAATATATGTTCGAAAATCCTGCTGAATATCGACGTTAATGGTATGGGCCTGTAATTTAGTGGATTACTCCCACTACCTTTCTTGAATATTGTTGTGACCTGTGCAACTTTCCAGTCTTTGGGCACGGATCTTTCGTAGAGCGAAAGGTTGTATATGATTGCAAAGTCTGGAGCTATTACCTCAGCATTCTCTGAAAGGAAACTAGTTGGTATACAGTCTGGACCAGTAGACTTGCGCCGGCCGGAGTGGCCGTGCGGTTCTAGGCGCTACTGTCTGGAGCCGAGCGACCGCTACTGTCGCAGGTTCGAATCCTGCCTCGGGCCTGGATGTGTGTGATGTCCGTAGGTTAGTAAGGTTTAATTAGTTCTAAGTTATAGGCGATTAATGACCTCAGAAGTTAAGTCGCATAGTGCTCAGAGCCATTTGAACCAGAAGACTTGCTTTTATTAAGTTATGTTGCTTCACTACTCCGAGCATATCTACTTCTAAGTTATTCATGTTGGCAGCTGTTCTTGATTAGAATTCTAGAATATTTACTTCGTCTTCTTTTCTGAAGTCATTTCGGAAGGCTGTGTTTAGTAACTCTGACTTGGCACCCCTGTCTTCGATAGTATCTCCATCGCTTTCGCGGATTGAAGGCATTGATTGTGTCTTGCCGCTAGCATACTTCACATACGACCAAAATCTGTTTGGATTTTCTCCCAGATTTTGAGACAAAGTTTCGTTGTGGAAACTATTATAAGCATCTTGCATTGAAGTCCGCGCTAAATTTCGAGCTTCGGTAAAAGATAGCCAATCTTGGAAATTTTGCGTGTGTTTAAATTTGTCATGTTTTTTGTTTGTTGTTTCTGCAACAGTGTTCTGACCCGTTTTGTGTGCCAAGGAGGATCAGCTCCGTCGTTTGTTAATTTATTTGGTATAAATCTCTCAATTGCTGCCGATACTATTTCTTTGAATTCAAGCTACATCTACTCTGCACTTATATTGTTAAGTTGGAAGGATTGGAGTCTGTCTCTTAGGAAGGCGTAAAGTGAATTTTTGTCTGCTTCTTTGAATAGCTTTATTTTTCGTCTATTTTTGGAGGATTTGGGGGTTACAATATTCAGTCTCGCTACGACAATCCTGTGTTCACTAATCCCTGAATCGGTTTTGACGCTCGTTATTAACTCAAGATTATTTGTTGCTAAGAGGTCAAGTGTGTTTTCACAACCGTTTACTACTCGCGTGGGCTCATGAACTAACTGCTCGAAATAATTTTCAGAGAATGCGTTTATCACAATTTCGGATGATGTTTTATGCGTACCTCGGGAATTAAACATGTATTTTCGCCAACATATCGAGGGTATATTAAAGTCACCACCAACTACAATTGTATGAGTCGGGTACGTGTTTGAAATCAAACTTAAATTTTCTTTGCACTTTTCAACAATTATATCATCTGAATTGGGAGGTCGGTAAAACGATCCAATTATTATTTTATTCCAGTTGCGAACAGTGACCTCCGCCCATACTAACCCACAGGAGGTATCTACTTCACTTTCGCGACAAGATAAACTGCTTCTAATAGCAACAAACGCGCCACCGCCAACCGTGTTTAGCCTACCCTTTCCGAAAATCGCTAGGTTCTTCACAAAAATTTCGGCTGAGCTTATGTCCGCCTTTAGCCAGCTTTCAGTGCCTATAACGATTTGAGCATCAGTGCTTTCTATTAGCGCTTGGAGCTCTGGTACATGCCAACACAACTATGACAATTTACAACTGTTATACCGATAGCTCCTGTATCTACGTTCTCCCTGTGTTCGACCCCCACCCTTTGTGACTGAAGCCCTTTTTGTGTTTTCCCGAGGCCCTCTAACCTAAAACACCGTCCAGTCTACGCCACACAGCCCTGCTATCCCTATAGCCGCCTCCTGCGTGTAGTGGACACCTGACCTATTAAGCAGAACACAAAACCCAACCACCCTATGGCGCATGTCGAGGAACCTGCAGCCTACACGGTCGCAGAACCGTCTGAGCCCCTGATTCAGACTCTTCACTCGGCTCTGTAACAGAAGTCTGCAGTTAGTCCTGTCGACTATGATGCAAATGATCTGATCTTCTTTCATCTCGTAAGCAAGACTGACAGCCTTTGCCACATCTGCTAGCCACTCGAAACCAGAGAGAATCTCTTCTGACCCAAAGTGACACACATCACTGGCAGCAACGTGAGCCACCACCTGCAGTTGGCTGCACCCTGTGCTCTTCATGGCATCTGGAAGGACCCGTCCCACGTCTGGAATGACTCCACCTGGTATGCACTCAGAGTGTACATTGGCTTTCTTCTACTTCTTCGCAGCCAAGTCTCTAAGAGGCCCCATAACGCACCTAACGTTGGAGCTCTCAACTATCAATAATTCCAACCTCTGTGACTGCCTGCATCCTGCAGGCTGAGAGGTTTCCTCTGAAACAGGGCAGGCGTCAGCATCTGGCTCAGTGACATGGCTCAGCAACAGCGTCAGCTGCAGACAGAGCCTGGAACATGTTCGTCAGACTAACGGGGGAGGCCTTTTGTGCGGCTCCTGGGAAGTCTTTTGCAGCCTGCTACGCCCTGGGGCGACCACACACTCGACCACAGGTGAGGGGTCAACCTCAATGCGAGCAGTAACTGGGCTGGCCACCGATGAGGAACGATCGGAGGACTCAGACGTGCTGGACGTCCGTTGGATCCCCACTGCCGGCCCACAACAGTCGTGCCCATCCACTGCAGCCTCTATCTGTGTAACCGAAGCCATCACAGCCTGGACCCGAGAGCGGAGTGTCACTAACTCAGCTCGCTTCCGCACA
This sequence comes from Schistocerca cancellata, assembly GCF_023864275.1. NCBI lineage: Eukaryota > Metazoa > Arthropoda > Insecta > Orthoptera > Acrididae > Schistocerca > Schistocerca cancellata. The sequence goes on along the minus strand of NC_064629.1, from coordinate 124,144,391 downwards.
CAAGAATCACAGTCCCTATCCATACTAAAGGCTGTGGAAAACTAAACTACCCAGATAAACGGACTATCGACACTTGTTGCGGAACTCTACTATAGATAGTGATGCTAAAGCAGGAATTGTGTCTAATAAACTAAATTAATACACAGAGATTCAAAAACCTAACTACTGAAGCACTCAGGTGAAACTAAATAATTCGCTCCTGATTAGGAACTTGTAATACGTCACAAAATCGGTTTACTTTCTGACGCAAACGAAAATGCGAGAAATGTGGGTATTAATTATTAAATTAACACGCAGAAATTCAAGAAACTAAACTGTTGAAGCACACTAGTCGGTCGACTTTCCCACTTCGCTGACTAAAGTTGCAAGCCTCTGCCACTAGAGGGCTCTGAATTGTAGTGTGTAACATGGCGGTGTGTAACATAACTATGTTGTCGAGTAAGCGTGATTTAATCGAGTTTCTAACCGCAGGAAACGTGCCCCCAATTGAAATCCGTAGAAGAATGAAATCTGTTTGCAGGAATGATTGTATCGACGTCAGTTGTGTCCGATGTTGCGTCGTTCGTGCTCGTAATGAAGGAAATGTTGGTGCTAACCTCAACGTCAGTGACAGAGCTCCGAGTGGACGACCGACGAGACCCAACCGAAAAAATCGTCGGGTAACACAGATAGAGATCCCAAATAAGAGTAGCACATCGGGAGAGAACGTGCAGGCCATCGTTGCAAACCTGCAATACAGAAAAATATGCGCACGGTGGGTGCCTGGAATGCTCAATACCGATCTGAAATAGAGGAGATTGAACATTTGTCAACAATTTATTTTGATTTTTTTTTTTCGTTTTGAGTTTGAGGGTGATGAGTTTCTTAATAACGTTGTCACAGGTGATGAAGGCTGGGTTCACCATTTTGACCCCGATAACAAGAGAGCATCAGTGGAGTCCCCCCACAAACGATTACCGACGCCAAAAAAGTTCAAGACCATGCCATGAGTAGGCAGAGTCATGCTCACAGTTTTCTGGGATGTTCAAGGCGTGGTTCATTTGGAATTCATACCTAAAGGCACCACCACAAACTAAACTGAAAGCATGAGTTCTAAGAGTTCGTCTATACATGGAACACCCTCTGCTTCACCATAAAAATGCCAGAACATATATGAGCACTACGACATTTGCAACAACCCGACGCCTTGGGGTCACTGTTATCGATCATCCTCCTTACAGTCCTGACTTAGCTACATCCGATTTTCATCTGTTTCCGTACTTAATGAACGCATTCGAGAACTTTAGTTTGTTAGTGATGAAGCGGTGCAAGCAAAGGTGAAGCTGTGGTCCGTCAACAACGTCTGAAATTCTACAGTGGAAGTATCACGAACTGGTCACTCGTCGGGAAAAATGTGTTTGTTCCCAGGGTGACTATGTTGAGAAATAAATATGTAGACGTGAAGAATAAAGATGCAGAATGTTAATAAAGTTTGTTTTATTTGAAAATGTTTACCAGTTTTCACATAAAATATTCCGAGGCATTACTTTTCTGCATGGCCTCGTAGATCGGAACCTGTCATCAAGCAAAGGAACTAAACACTGTTTTGAATTTCACAAAAAATTGTGACACTGTTGGTCGTGATCCGTCCTACGGGTGAGAACGCTAAGTTCCGTAGTCCCCAAGGTGCCATTCGAGAGAAGTAGACCATGTGTCGGCTCCTTTCTCTTCCATTAACCGCAAAACAAATACGGCACTATGCTATATACGCTCTTGTTATAGTCACCTACAGCAGACAGCTACACTTAAGACACCTGACATGTAATCCGCCAAAATGGTGTCAGTTTTGAAGACTTCCTCCACGCCGTGAATAACAGGAGTTAATGAGTTCTTACTTTCCTTACGAGTGTGGCGATCAGAAGTTGAAGTCGTGTCGTGATCGTCATCGTTTAAACAATTTCGGGAGAAATTCATCACTTTCTCATCATTCGTCTCCATGCCATCACTACTAACGTGCCTACTGTGTGATATTATGTACGGCCGTAACTGACTTTTATATTCACTTATCGGTGCTAGGGTAACTCTCCTCACACTTGTTTCGGCCTTTTTCTGCATACTCCCGTCGGCAAGAATATGGATTGGTTACATCAATCTAACCTTCCTCCCGTACTCCCCCCAATCAGTCTGCTTTTGGTCAGGATATAGATTTCACTGAATAACCAGCTGTGGGCGTGACGACAGCTGTGTGTGTGTATGTACGCGTGCGACAGCAACGCATTGTGTGAAAGTTGCCGGCGCATTGATTGGCGGTTGTCACAGAAGAGAAACGCCCCGGCCAGCTCCGCACAGCTTCTTTCCGCTTCTGTTGACGCTCCGGAGCACATTTTTTCCCACAAACACCTGCACGTACCGTATTACTGCAGAATTCTCAAATATTCGCTACACAGTATAAGATATATGTTTCACAGCATTGAAGGTGAGCATTGCTCATAGCTCTTAAGGGATGTATTTTGGAGCTCATGTATACTTGACAGTTTTTCTCTTGTATTGGTACATATTACATGCCCTCAAAATATGGAAAGCAAAGAACTTGGAGTCAAAGAGATGTGTTTCATAGTGTCTAAGATGAAGAACTGCTCATAGCTCTTAAGGTATGAATTAAAGGACCCACGTTTACTAGACATTTTTTACTTCGTATGATCGTTATTGTCACATCCCTGCATACTGACCATTCCTCCTGCGAAACTCTGTGTAATAATGATCTTCGAATGCAAGTAATTTCTTTCACAAGGTATTTTTAAGCTAATGGTAACAATTTTAAAAAAAGGTCATTGCATTCCGAAAAAATCTGCCGCACTGTCTACGTTATTTCTCGAGAGTGGGTTAAGTCACATGATCCGCTTCAATTAACGATGTTTTACTTTTGCAGCGAGGATTAAAAGGCGAAATGCTGGGTGTAAAGAAAGATAAAAATAGTGCTTCCATTCTGGTGAAACTTTCATTTTACGTGTACAAATTGTCTGTGTCTTAACACCACTGTTTGTATTCGACATTGCTACCACCAAGTGAGTACTGACACTGAGAAGATTAAAAATGAAGCGAATATTTGCTAATATTTTAAATTTTCGAGAACCCAACAACCGACATTTCTTTTCACCAATATTCCCCATAGTATGACGGAACGTGGTTACATTTATCGTCAGATAATTAGTTAGTTACGTAGGGACTTCAGAAAGTATGTTAACCAGTTCGTCTCACGTTTACAGAGGACATGTTCCTGAACTCCTGAAAGTACACTTCTGCAGCCGTACGAATAACAGGTGCATCACAGAGTGCGATTAAAATGGAGCGGCAGCTGATGTTGGGATCACAGATTTACTTCAAACTCTGTACTTAGTAGGCCATTGAAACAACATAGCCGGCCGTTGTGGCCGAGCGGTTCTAGGCGCTTCAGTCCGGAACAGCGCGACCACTACGGTCGCAGATTCGAATCCTGCCTCGGGCATGGTTGTGTGTGATGTCCTTAGGTTAGTTAGGTTTTAGTAGTTCTAAGTTCTAGGGGACTGATGACCTCAGATGTTAAGTCCCATAGTGCTCAGAGCCATTTGAACCATTCTCATCGATCGATGTGAAAGTAGTAAGGTGCTCTACTGTGGCAATTCCGACACAATCACAAGAGAAGTTTTACGCGTCTACTATGTAACTGATGTGCGAAGGGGCTGACTGTAGGAAGTCGTTGTGGTTAAGTGCTAGCCAGCACGGCAGCTCAGCGTGTTCGGGCGGAAGGTTAGCTGCCCCCTCTAATAAAAAAAAAAAAAAACTGAGTAAACGGATCAACAATATTCATCAACGGGTGTCATGGGACGTCCTCCCCGAACAAATGCAATGAACAATAAAGAACAAAAGGAGACTAAAAAAAGCGTGTTCGGTCAGAGGATTATCTGCACCCTGTAATAAAAAAACTGAGTGTGTGGTTCAACAATGAACTTGAACGGGTGTCATGGGACATCCACTCAAAACAAATGCAGCGAACAATAACGAACAAAAATAGAAAAAAAAGTGGTTAGCTTTCGCTGTTTGCTAGAGGTTCAAGGAAGAGGCACGGTTCAAATCTTTGTAACACTAATTTTTTAATCAACAGTATGTAATAAAAATTATTTTATAAAGTTTACCGTCCAATACGCTTCCCACTAAATACAAATTATATACAAACCATCAGAATTACCTAGGAATGTAGTATTCTTTCAAATTTGTATTTAATGGGAAGCATATTGGATACTAAACTTTATAGAATATAGAAAACTCTGATATATGATATGTCAAAACCTTATTGAAGTTTTATGTTGAAAATATTTGTGCGATTTTCATGTTTTTGTAATGAGACTCATTGTATTTTTCTATTGACTTCTTAGAGTTTTATCCATATTTGCCGTTCGGATAACATCACTCTACAAACAAAAATTTATCCCTGAAAATCCTAGGTTCACATGAAACCGTGGACACCGGTGTCCCATTACACAGATTTTCAAAACCGATCAATGTAAAAATATTTTTGGTAGTGAAAGTGTTGTAATGATCCTAACAGATGACGAAGTGTCATCATTGATTTTTGAAATATATGTAAAATAATTTTTAACTGCGAAAAGGTTAACATGCTACGTGTACAGGATGAACCCGAACTCCATCGACAAAATTTATGAAGTTGTTTTCTGAGTATTTTGGTATAGAGGAACTTTGTCTTCGGCAGCTCATTACGGAGTAATAATGTAATTATGATTTATTCGGTTTGTTAATCCATGTACTTATACATCCCAGGATGGGATGCAAAATGCCATCAGCTATATGAGGATTTTACTAGTAGTGGTGACCAAGAAATAGCTGATGACCTCCTCCACAATCTAGATTCCGCAAGAAGACAACGATGGATTGAAGCAACTGAAAGAATGAATTTCACTCAATCAGGCAGGAAGGCATGGAGTTTGTTACGTAAACTTGGAGGTACGACCAGACCAGCCCAGAAAAATCCAACCATAACGCCAGAGAAAACTGCAAATAACATTGTCGAAATGTCAAGAGCTCCGAGAGACAAACCACATACCAGGATGATTAAGCGCGAACTCAGAACACTAAAAAAGAATACTCCAAATATATCAGAGCTTTCCAGACCATTCACTGAGGATGATGTCATTACTGCCCTCAAGGATATGAAACCGGGCAAAGCCCCAGGTTTTGACAACATACACCCAGAATTTCTAACCTACGCTGGAAAGAACGTAGTCAAATGGCTGGAAAATTTCTTTTCGAACATTTTGACTACAAACCATCTCCCTACAGAATTCAAAAAGGCAAGAATAATAGCTTTGCTGAAACCAGGGAAACCAGCAGATCAACCGCTAAGCTACAGACCAATAGCACTTCTTAGCTGTACATACAAACTTCTCGAACGACTTGTCCATAATCGAATTAGCGGCATCATTATGGAGAACTTACCTATAGAACAGGCAGGCTTCAGACCTGGCCGTAGTTGCTGTGACCAAGTTCTGGCATTAACATCCTACATAGAGGCTGGCTTTCAACAGAAATTGAAAACAAGTGCTGTATTTCTAGACTTAACATCTGCATATGATACTGTTTGGAGAGATGGAATAATTTACAAACTCTTAAGAGTGATTCCTTGCCAGATTTTAACATCCTTATTACATAATATGCTGAGTAACAGAACCTTCCAGGTCACCCTAAACGGAAAGACAAGCAAAACAAAACTCATTAACAACGGGCTTCCGCAAGGCCCCGTATTGGCCCCTCTTCTGTTTAACCTCTATATAGCAGATCTCCCAAACACAAAGTCAAGAAAATTTTGCTATGCGGATGACATAGCACTGGCTACCAGAGACAAGTATCTCTTCAATACAGAGGAAGTCCTTAATAATGACGTCGAAATACTATACAATTATTTCAAGAAATGGAGACTCAAGCCAAACCCTAACAAAACTGAAGTATCTACATTCCATCTTAATAACAAAATGTCAAATGAAATTATTAACATAAAACTCGGAAACACCAACCTCAAACAGAATAAGTTTCCAAAGTACTTAGGTATAACATTGGATCGCACTCTTTCTTACCGAAAACTTCTGGAGAACACCACTGCAAAAATTGGAACACGGAATAACATCATTCAAAAACTTAGCGGTACTACTTGGGGAGCTAACGCAAAAACATTACGCACCTCATCTATCGCCTTAGTGTTCTCTGTGGCTGAGTACTGCGCTCCAGTCTAGATTAATAGCTGTCACACCAAACTTATTGACAGGCAATTAAATAACACAATGAGGTTGATTTCGGGAACCGTTGAATCAACGCCCACGTACTGGCTACCGGTGCTATGTAATATCCTGCCCGCGGACCTGTGTAGAAAAGCGGCCCTACTGCACGAATTCAGAAAGATTGAGACAAAACCAGAACTACCAATTAAAGAAGAATTCTCACAACTGCCACACACTCGATTGAAATCAAGAAAGCCACCGATACGCACAGCTGAGCAGCTTCAAAATAATAACTATGACCACATGAAACAATGGAGACTAGATTGGAACCAACTACAGACCTGGTTTGAGAGCTATAACTGCAACATCTCTGGAATGGAACTAACACGGAAAACATGGTCCGCATTAAATCGAATACGTACTGGACATGGCAGGTGTGCGGATTCACTACACAAATGGGGAAGAGCGATGTCACCAGACGATCCAAGACATCCATGGTGAATGCTCCTTGCGAGCATATGCAGGGATCTGGTCCGACTTCCTGGAGGCATCCCCATCGGCGCTAGAATGGATCTCAAACCTCGATATAACCTTTTAACTGACCAATATAAACATAAATTATATTCATGATTGTTATAAGATTTTAATGTCTAACACTTGATGTATTAATGTTGCATGTATAGCCATACGCTAAATAAAATAAATAATCCATGTACTTTCTTTTATATGAAAATAAATTTATAATAGCTTAAAAGTCTGTAATATGGTATCAGCAAAACGTACAACACAGAACACGAGCAATAACACTCGCTGCGGGAAAAGCTTAACACAATGTCGTTCCGCCACAGTTCCACTGCATCCAATGAGACCATACGCATATTGGCGAACTCTTCAACAGTAAACTTACACATACTGCTGCATATACTGTTAACGTAAAACCAGCACTGATTACCTAAAAACGAGACTGAACCTGACAATACTGAATGCAAGCTTGAGAGCGAAGAGTAAAGTGAGCGATGTGATGGCAACAGCAAATATCGTGTGTGAATCGGACAGTCTTTTTTTTCACACAGCGCATACAGTCGACATTTTCACTATTGTGCAGAAATGTTGAGAGTAATGCGGATATAAAGAAACATGAGTATGAGAAATCAAACGAAATGCAGTTATTCTGTAACGAGTCATCGGTGACCACACGTTCTTTACACCATATCATTCATAAAATATTACTGAAGAACCTCTGAAATTTTGTTTCTGGAGTCATATCCTTACACAGATTGGACTTTTGGTGGTTAGTAGCCTTCAGGTAAACTTGTATTGATAATTAGACAACATTACAGTCTTCTTTATGAATGGACTGCAAGCCTTCCCTACCCTCTCCAAATGATCATGACATCGGAGGATTACCTTCCAGTTACACAGTTTCGATTCAGTGAATGCAGCGGGAAATCGCCACTGCAGTTGCTGCCGCCAGAAAGCGGTATTCATAAGCTGACGTTCAGCGGAGAACAATGTCTCGCAGCTATTCCAACCGAGATATTGTATTGCGGACAATAATTAAACTTCGTTCGGTCCGTGACGTCCGTTCTTTCTTTTACGGGAACAAAGAACTCAGTATCTTTCGTATGCGAATTCTGAACTTGTTATACTCTAAGGAGAGACAAAAGAAGATCAGCCAGCAGCGTCTATAGAATAATTGTCACGTAGGCCACAATAAGTAACAGAAAGAAAAGGAAACGAGTATTTCTTTGTGTCTAGTTATGTCAGTTAAAGTTATTTTCTAACATAAGGTACCACACTGATTAAGTCGAGATCAATCCCGAATAAAACTTTCCCCTAATGTACATGTTCCTTTCAGTATGTTGGCATTATTATATGTCGCCCAGTGCGATCACTTAGTGCAGTTTATCGATACGTCAGAGCCAATATGTTCATTCTGAATAAACACAACCCAGTAACATTACAGGTTATGATGATGATTTCTATGACACACACACACACACATACATACATACTCTCCCTGATCCAACAAAGGTGTGAAAAACGGTCAAAGTTCAATAGGACTTTGTCTTTATTAACTGATGATGACTGCCGGCCGCGGTGGCCGAGCGGTTCTAGGCGCTTCTGTCCGGAGCCGCGCTGCTGCTACGGTCGCAGGTTCGAATCCTGCCTCGGGCATGGATGTGTGTGATGTCCTTAAGTTAGTTAGGTTTACGTAGTTCTAAGTTCTAGGGGACTGATGACCTCAGACGTTAAGTCCCATAGTGCTCAGAGTCATTTGAACCATTTGAACTGTTGATGACTAATTTCGGACCTTTTCACTAGATTTTCAAATCATCCAAGTCATACAAGAACATCCATCACGTGTAATGGATCAAAGTTGTGTATAATGGATATTGTTGTATGACTTACAAGCCGTCGTTTGCTTTAATCATAAATATCTGTCTGAGTGATGCTAAATGTTATTGTCTGTACATGAAGAAAAGTATTATCTTCTCAATAACCTTCAAATCGGGTGCTACACATTTAATTTTTATATATGTAATAAGTGAATTTACTCATGGCAGTTTTGATGCTTATGCCTGCGGTCACTTTAAGAGCTCAAATTGACTGATTGAATGAGACTGAACCTTAAATTGCTAGTGTACACACGTACCACCACAATAAAATAAAAGCAGTGAATAGTTGAGGGAGTATGAATGAGAACAGTAGTGTACAAAATAATGACAAGTTTTATTGATCTTTTTGTAACTACAGCTAGCTGATAAATCTAACACAAAAATGAGAAATACAAATAAGGAAAGGAGTGGTGTTTGGCTATCAAAGTATACGTTGGGTATGGAAGCTACGAAAATTCTCCCCTGAATTAATCATTTTTACAATGCAATCTGATTTTGTTTCCTTGAATCCACTGGGAGGCCCAACTATAATCAATGGAATCAGCCACGACCAAGTATGCCACAAACTATGGTTCACCTGAAAACAGGGAGCTGAATATCGTTTAACAATCCTACGCCGGTGCAGCAGTATTTTACCCTTTTACTATGATTCAGGCGGCAGCAGTAAACGACGCGCTGTGGGCGAGGAGTGGCGCGCTGCAGCAGCTGTAAAGTTCTGGCGCCTCCACGAAAATTTGCAAACTACGCAGTCTGGCGTTCCGATTATCAGAACGCGGGAATCTTCCCTCTCAGAGCCCTGAAATCCCGGCAGATTTCAGTGTGAGGGGCACCCGTTCGCTGGTCTGGCAAAACCAATTTGGCTCACAGGCACAACACTGCGTGCTGGAATTGTCAAACGTCAGACGACCGAGTCAGGACCAATGAGTTCACCCTCGTGACACACGATATGTCCAAAATGATTTGCAGTTCCATTGTCAGTACAGCTGGAAACTGGCACTGGTTCTTAGTCCACCACAAGATTCAAACTACAAGCCACACCCACTAGGGAAAGACCTGAAGTTCTCCACCAGAGGAGGACCAGAAGATGAAGAAGGCAAGGCAGTTTGCACCAAGCCTCAGTACGGGAAGCGAAATTAGCAAAACCGAAACGGCCCTCACATTGCACAAACCAGTTGAACTATCCTCTACTCATTGAATCTCCCCTCTTCATTGTTGTTGATAATTCTTCCGGGTTATATGGCCGTGGTCCATGGAATACTTCTATTCCTAACGTTTCGTCCAATACTACGTTGGACATCCTCAGACGTATGGCTGGTTCTGTTGGGTCCTGCCGGCGGTAGTATTGGACGAAACGTTAGGAATAGAAGTATTCCATGGACCACGGCCATATAACCCGGAAGATTTATCAACAACAGTACCATCCGGTCGTGAAAGCCTTCATCCCCTCTTCATTGTTCTGTTGGCCTGGTAGCCAATCCAGACACAGCAACAGGGTTCCCACGCTGGAGGAGCAAGCATCTACTTTTCATATCCTGAGAGGAGCCAACCAGCGACTTCAAATATCTTTTGGTTGAGAAAAGGAGAATTTATCTAGGAAGGCGTCGTTCTAAGAGCAAGCATGGCCTTGTTTGGTCAAAAAAATCTTCCTAGACAGGACCACAGTTCCTCATTTACAAGGAGATCTAATATTTCCAGGTCGACCGCTTCCAATTTCTGAAAGAAGGCTGTTAAACTTCCTAGACAGTCGTGCCCATGAAATATCTACACTACTGGTCATTAAAATTGCTACTCCAAGAAGAAATGCACATCATAAACTGGTAATCATTGGACAAATATATTATAATAGAACTGACATGTGATTACATTTTCACGCAATTTGGGTGCATAGATCCTGAGAAATCTGTACCCAGAACAACCACCTCTGGCCGTAATAACGGCCTTGATACGCCTGTGCATTGAGTCAAACAGAACTTGGATGGCGTGTACAGGTACAGCTGCCCATGCAGCTTCAACACGATACCACAGTTCATCAACAGTAGTGACTGGCGTATTGTGACGAGGCAGTCGCTCCGCCACCATTGACCAGACCTTTTCAATTGGTAAGAGATCTGGAGAATGTGCTGGCCAGGGCAGCAGTCGAACATTTTCTGTATCCAGAAAGGCCCGTAAAATACCTGCAACATGCGGTCGTGTATTATCGTGTTGAAATGTAGGGTTTCGCAGTGATCGAATGAAGGGTAGAGCCACGGGTCGTAACACATCTGAAATGTAACGTCCACTGTTCTAAGTGCCGTCAATGCGAACAAAAGGTGACCGAGACGTGTAAGCAATGGCACCCCATACCATCACGCCAGTATGGCGACGACGAATACACGCTTCCAATGTGCGCTAACCGCGATGTCGCCAAACGCGGATGCCACCATCATGATGCTGTAAACAGAACCTGGATTCATCCGAAAAAAATGACGTTTTGCCATTCGTGCACCCAGGTTCGTCGTTGAGTACACCATCGCAGGCGCTCCTGTCTGTGATGCTGTTTCAAGAGTAACCGCAGCCATGGTCTCCGAGCTGATAGTCCACGCTGTTGCAAACGTCGTCGAACTGTTCGTGTAGATGGTTGTTGTCTTGCAAACGTCCCCATCTGTTGACTCAGGGACTCGAGACGTAGCTGGACGATCCGTTACAGCCATGCAAATAAGATGCCTGTCATCTCGACTGCTAGTGATACGAGGCCGTTGGGATCCAGCACGGCGTTCCGTATTACCCTCCTGAACCCACCGATTCCATATTCTGCTAACAGTCATTGGATCTTGACCAACTTGAGCAGCAATGTCGCGAAACGATAAACCGCAATCGCGATAGGCTACAATCCGACCTTTATCAAAGTCGGAAACGCATTTCTCCTCCTTACACTAGGCATCACAACAACGGTTTACCAGGCAACGCCGGTCAACTGCTGTTTGTGTATGAGAAATCGGCTGGAAACTTTCCTCATGTCAGCACGTTGTAGGTGTCGCCACCAGCGCCAACCTTGTGTGAATGCTCTGAAAAGCTAATCATTTGCATATCACAGCATCTTCTTCCTGTCGGCTACTTTTCGCGACTCTAGCACGTCATCTTCGTGGCGTAGCAATTTTAATGGCCAATAGTGTATGTTTTTTTGCCAGTTGCTAGCAGAACCTGGCGACACCCCGGCGTCAGGGGAAGTACAGTCTCGCCTTCACTAAACACGTGCACCAGGCGCTATGTCCGTATCGTCCCAGCTTCTAACATGAGAATGGACAGAGTTGTATGACCTTCCCACCGTTTGCACAAAGGCTCAGGTTTACAGCAGTCTCTCTTAAATGGCTTCCTCCACCCACTTTTCGCCAACTGTGTGCCTTCGCAATCGACTGCCACCTGGCCCAGGTAAGACGTTTTGCAAACCGTCGCCCTCCTGTCTGACCCTAAGCAGAAGGAGGAAAGTGCTACGGCCAGACGTCCCTCTGCAGATACGATCCACTGAGTGCTGCTTCCCAGAATCACTCACACAGCCTGGTCGGCTACACTCAGAATTTATGGCCCCCAATCCATCTTTCTCTCCCTGTTCTCCGTCGCTTCCACTACAACCCCTCGGGCACAAGTTCTTTACAGGTTACAAACTCAGTTATAAGAACATTTTGGCCACAATTTCCTCATGTAATCATAGACCACACTTACCAAATGTAGTACTGGGGAACACTGAGGTCGTGACCTAAAATATGAATATTAATCTGATTGACAATGTTGTTAAAGTGAGCGAGTGTAGTGCCACGTCTCAGACCTATGTGAATGGTTTCAAAATTGACTGTAAAGATCCAAGACTAGTCATTAGTTAATAAAGACAAACGTCTGTGCAGCATTGACAGTTTCTTACAATTTTGTTGATTCATTTCAAGTTGCTGCTCTGTTGCTATCCAGCATGCTGAAAGTAAGTAAGTGCACAAATGATGGTTGCTATTGGCTGAAAACTTGTACTGGATGAAACTACAAACTGACACCTAACTAAGTTAATAGAAGTATGCAGTTTTAGTGCTGGGGTATTAACGACACGGTGCAAACAGTGTGATGACACTGAAAACTACTGCTCTAACATTCATTACTGACGCCCCAGGAAAATCACATTGTAACTAATGGCAGATGCCATTACATTAACGCTAGAGTTGCCATTTTCATGTGCAGAACTTGGCTGTGAGAACGTTATGCACATATTGGCAGAACGCAAAGGACAGATTTACATCGCCTTTCACTCAGTGGTTATTATAATGCTTTCACTGTCTTTACAATGAATTAAGTTCATGACTGCACAGCTAAAATTATAAATCCGCCGAGAAATGACACGATTGTTTTTAATTACAATTCTTGCATGTCGCGGAATCACCAATATGAGTGAATTGCCTGAACTTTAATATTATTTCTTTATGAAATCATGTTCAGAATGAAAATTTTTAGAATCAGTTTTCAGGAACTAATATTTCTCTGTCCACGTAAGACTGTTCTTCACTTTCAGATAAACTTTATTCTAGCATTAATGCTAATTATTAGACGCGTAAATCAACGGTAAAATGAAAATGTGCACCGACCGCAATAATGACAGTACACTAATAGTTCTTCTAGAAATTTAGTGGACTTATTTTACAGTAAGAACTCATACACTATGTGATCAAAAGTCTCCGGACACCTGGCTGAAAATGACTTACAAGTTCGCGGCTCCCTCCATCGGTAATTCTGGAGTTCAATACGGTGTTGGCCCAACCTTAGGCTTGATAACAGCTTACACTCTCGAAGGAATACGTTCAACCAGGTACTAGAAAGTTTCTTGGGAAATGGAAGTCCATTCTTCATTGAGTGCTGCACTGAGGAGAGGTATCGATGTCGGTCGGTGAGGCCGGCGCGAAGTCGGCGTTCCAAGACATCCCAAAGGTGTTCTATAGGATTCAGGTCAGGACACTGAGCAGGCCAGTCCATTACAGGGATTTTTATGGTCGTGTAACTACTCCGCCACAGGCCGTGCATTACGAACAGGTGCTCGATCGTGTTGAACGATGCAATAGCCATCCCCGAATTGCTCTTAAACAGTGGGAAGCAAGAAAGTGCTTAAAACATCAATGTAGGCATGTGCTGTGATAGTGCCACGCAAAACAACAAGGGTTGCCAGCCACCTCCATAAAAAAACACGACCACACCATAACACCACCGCCTCCATATTTTACTGTTGGCACTACACACGCTGGCGGTGACGTTCACCGGGCATTCGCCATACCCACACCCTGCTATCGGATCGCCACATCGTGTACCGTGATTCGTCACTCCACAAAACGTTTTTCCACTGTTCAGTCATCCAATGTTTACGCCCCTTACACCAAGCGGGGCATCAACTGGCATTTACCCGCGTGATGCGTGGCTTATGAGCTGCCGCTCGACCATGAAATCCAAGCTTTCTCACTTCCCGCCTGTCATACTACTTGCAGTGGACCCGGATGTAGTTTTAAATTCCCATGTGATGGTCTGAATAAATGTCTGCCTATTACACATTACGACCCTCTTCAACTGTCGGCGGTCTCTGCCAGTCAATAGACGAGGTCGGCCTGGGCGCTATTGTGCTGTACCTGTCCCTTCACGTTTCCACTTTACTATCACATAGGAAACAGTGTACCTAGGTATGTTTGGGAGTGTGGAAATCTCGCGTACAGACGTATGACACAAGTGACACCCAATCACCTGACCACGTTCGAAGTCCGTGAGTTCCGCAGAGCGCTCCATTCTGCTCTCTCACGATGTCTAATGACTACTGAGGTCGCTGATATGGAGTACCTGGCAGTAGGTGGCAACACAATGCACTTAATATGAAAAACGTATGATTTTGGGGGTTTCCGGATACTTTTGATCGCAGAGTGTATTTGGCCTAATTGATGGCTTCGATTTTGTTATAATGATTTGTATTTATAATATTAAGTAAATTTGATCTGAGTAGTTGTGTTATTTCAGTGTAAAAATAAAAATAAATGAACAAAATTTTGCAATATGCGTTGCAATGATATAGACTATTTTGATTGAAAAACAGAATAGCAAAATCAGTCTAATGTCTAGTCCAATGTTCATTTCCAATTCACAGTTTCCTTATCAGGACTTTAGTTGGTATGTAACGATCTGAAGGACCTTCATCTTTAACAACTGTGTATGTTGACAGTGTGGAAGTTCCTTCATTGTGATGTTTTACACATGTTAGTTTCAAGCTGCCACGGGTGAAGCACCAGCAGAGCAGCAAGTTACATATTTAGATTTTGTGTGTAGTTTTATAGTTAATTCTTAAGTTAGTAATACTACGGTGGACAGAATGTGTGCGGAAGCAGGAGGAGCTGGTCGCAGTTCGCAAATAGCTGATGGCCTGAGGCTGTTGGGTATTTAGCAGTGGCGGAGAAGCTAACGCATCGCGTAGGACACAAGTGTCTCTTGTTTCATTCGCGCGCTCTGCTGCCGAGGCACCGAGCAGTGTATCCGACCGGTGGATTCTGCCTCATCGCAGGGAGTGCGGCGGGTTTTAACGCGTTCGTGTCGCTAAGGCTGAGTGTCAACGTGGACGCTGGCCGTCTGGCATCGCCTGTTCACCTTGTGAGAGGACAGATGGCCGCTCCATCAGCAGGATCCGAACAGACACAAGGGGGCAGGGGTTTGCTAACTGCTGGGAGCTCCAATGTTAGGCGCGGTGTAGAGCCCCTTAGACCCGCTATTCATTAAGAGCAATGAAATACCTGTATTCGTTAATTACGAATTCATACAATGGCACGCTTCTCAGAGTAAAAATCCTCGGAAATAACCCTGCCTGTGTTTCCGAGGTAACGCTCCCTTGTTCCTCTCTGTTGCCTCCAAGATTTTCAGCGTTCCCGAAGTACACTACTGGCCATTAAAATTGCTACACCAAGAAGAAATGCACATGATAACTGGGTATTCATTGGACAAATTTTATATACTACAACTGACATGTGATTACATTTTCACGCAGTTTGGGTGCATAGATCCTGACAAATCAGTACTCAGAACAACCACCTCTGGCCGTAATAACGGCCTTGATACGACTAGGCATTGAGTCAAACAGAGCTTGGATGGCGTGTACAGGTACAGATGTCCATGCAGCTTCAACACGACACCACAGTTCATCAAGAGTAGTGACTGGCGTATTGTGACGAGCCAGTTGCCCGGTCATCATTGACCAGACGTTTCCAATTGGTGAGAGATCTAGAGAATGTGCTGGCCAGGGCAGCAGTCGAACATTTTCTGTATCCAGAAACACCCGTACAGGACCTGCAACATGAGGTCGTGCATTATCCTGCTGAAATGTAGAGTTTCGCAGGGATCGAATGAATGGTTGAGCCACGGGTCGTAACACATCTGAAATGTACCGTCTACTGTTCAAAGTTCCGTCAATGCGAACAAGAGGTGACCGAGACGTGTAACCAATGGCACCTCATAGCATCACGCCGGGTGATACGCCAGTATGGCGATGACGAATTCATGCTTCCAATGTGCGTCCACCGCTATGTAGCCAAACACGCATGGGACCATCATGATGCTGTAAATAGAACTTGGATTCATCCGAAAAAATGACGTTTTGCCATCCGTGCACCCAGGTTCGTCGTTGAGTATACCATCGCAGGCGCTCCTGTCTGTGATGCAGCGTCAAGGGTAACCGCAGCCATGGTCTCCGAGCTGATAGTCCATGCTGCTGCAAACGTCGTCGAACTGTTCGTGGAGATGGTTGTTGTCCTGCAAACGTCCCCATGTGTTGACTCTGGGATCGAGACGTGGCTGCACGATCCGTTACAGCCATGCGGATAAGATGCCTGTCATCTCGATTGCTAGTGATTCGAGGCCGTTGGGATCCAGCACGGCGTTCCGTATTACCCTCCTGAAGCCACCGATTCCATATTCTGCTAACAGTCATTGGATTTCGACCAACGCGAGCAGCAATGTCGCTATACGATAAACCGCAATCGCGATAGGCTACAATCCGACCTTTAGGAAAGTCCGAAACGTGATGGTACGCATTTCCCCTCCTTCCACGTGGCATCAAAACAACGTTTCACCAGGCAACGCCGGTCAACTGCTGTTTGTGTATGAGAAATCGGTTGGAAACTTTCCTCATGTAAGCACGTAGTAGGTGTCGCCACCGGCGCCAACCTTGTGTGAATGCTCTGAAAAGCTAATCATTTGCATATGACAGCATCGGCTTCCTGTCGGTTAAATTTCGCGTCTGTAGCACGTAATCTTCGTGGTGTAGCAATTTTAATGGCCAGTAGTGTATTATCCGATTATTCTTCTGGCCTCGCTACAACATCGGCTAGCCTCCTCTGTATTGTGCTTCAGCGCTCAGGTGCCCCGACTGTCCGTCTTGGTCTACTTCCTGTGTTAAGCAGGAGCAACAGACCCGTGAGGGCTTTTCTAGCCAGGCCCTGAGTTACGCCTGCCGTTTCATTTCCACCGGCGCTCCAAACTCTGCTAGTATAGGCAATCATTCATTACGCCGTTATGATAATAAAGACAATTCATCACCAGTAAACTTTGCATGCGGTGTTTTACGAAAACTTTACCGACAATTTGTTTTTACAGTGTCTCGTTAAGAGACATCTGTCCGTAAACTACATTAACCAGTAATTATCTTTATTGTGGCATTCTCTTCCAGTACACTCTTAACGGAGGCACACGTTAAAGTCACGTGCCAGATGACAAAAAGATATTACATTCATTTCTTTGAAAGTGACTCTGACGATAGCGATGACGGTCAAATTTTGATACATACTAGGAGACCTAAAGTAGTGACAACCACAACAAACTATTATGAAACTTTAAAGAGTCAGGACTTCTTTAAGCGATTCTGGGTAACAAAAGCAACTGTTGGCTTACTCCTTCGTCTTACATGTGATCAAATTCAGAATAATACACAAAGATAAATTCTTTTTGTTAATTATAATTTAAATTTTCTTTTTGGCTCTTCTATGCTGTTTCTTTAAATGTTGATGAATACTTGATAAACCTGAGACTGTGCATTACATTTCAATTTCAGGAATAATGTTGTATCACCGATGAACCAACTACTTCTAACCTTATGATTTTATGCTCTAGGAAACAAACTAACTGGATTTGGTGATGTCATAGGGGATAGCACAGCAGCTGATACTCATCTAGTAAAAACAGCAATGAATGCTATTGCAAGATTGGCAAAAGAGTACATAAACTTCCGGCAACTGAGGACGAAATTTAAAATAGACTACTGAACTAAACTTCTTCCTTACTCCAAAATTTTGTAAGATTTTTGGTGCATTAGATTAAACCTACCTAAGTATTCAATCACCTGGATACGACCAAACCGAAATGTTTAGGAACACAAAAGGTTATTTTCCTATAACAGAACAAGTAGTAGTCAATTGAGAACATCTTATTACTTAAATTGTTCCAAGATGGCCCGCTTTAGCACATGACAATAAAATTTTCATGAATAGTAGTCCAAGATGCAACTCCAGGCAGGCGTAAAAATGAATGTGCGCAACGGAAAATACTGAAAGCGAAAATGAAGATTTGGCCCTGTCTGACTACCCCCTGAAGCAGATCCTAGGATCTCTGAATGGTGATACTATTTCCTCCTTCTAGCTCTTTAACATACAAATTACAACATAAACGAATGATTAAGGGAACTAGTAAGTGCAAAATGATAAATACTGTTTCTGTTTATACATTTATTGTGGATTAAAACCCCTTTATGTATCACAAATGTTTATATATCAATGTCCAATGGACATAAAGAGATACAAATAAATTTGCTAACTAATATTACTGATCAATTGCCCAGATCTGCCCCTTTTTATGGTAACGTGATCTAATATAAATAACGCGTTCCAAACACTAGAAGACACTACCTTCAAAGATGATCTACAGTGGAGTGCAACTTCAGTGGATTACAAGTTACGTGAACACTGCTGTTTAGCTTTACAGCCCTAATAAGGGAAGCAGATAGCAATATCACCGTATGTACTGCGTCCGGTGCGTCGGAGTTATGGTTCTCGTACACGTCTGCGTCGATGGAAGAACTCCATCCAATAAATGAAAAAAAGAAACTCATTCAACACTAGGACGTCAGAAGGCGGTCCTCAGACTTGTATAATCTAATACTGTCTTCTCGCGTCTGTGTTTTACAAACAAGAAAGGCGAACTCCCAGCCACAAGGACGGAATTCAGATAACGTCTTAACGTGAGTATAGACAGAAGAAGTGCTCTTAATCACTGAATGCAGCGTACTTAACGACGACTCCCTACCTGGAGGCGAAGTTCAGAATCGTATAAGTTTGCAACAGTACAGTGCCTAACCGTTCACTAACTATAAAATCTCCTGAGAGTAAAGACAGCAGGTCCGCCTGTATCAATAAAAGCTGATACTGAGCGACTGTCAAGCACGGGTGTTCAAAACGGAAGACCTCTTTCTCTCCATCGCTGGCTTCCCAGCAAAGCTCGGCTCCCCTCCCTCGTTACTGCAGAAGGCGAATCATATTCTCGAAACCACAGAATATTCTCCCTCTCTACAGATTCTTCGAAACGTCGACCAACAATATCTTAGTATTTTGTCATCCAGCGCTGGAAGTTTGCAAGGAAATACCTATACTGTTAATTAGGAATTCATACAATGGTACGCTTCTCAGAGTAAAAATCCTCGTAAACAACCCAGCCTGTGTGATTTCCGAAGTAACACCTCCTTGTTCCTCTCTGCTGCGTCCAAGCGTTTCAGAATTTCAGAAATATTATCCAGTTATCCGTTGGGCTTCGGTAGAATACCGGATGGCTGGCCGCAGCTGTATTGTGCTTCAGCACTCCGTCTTGGGCTACCTCATGTGTTAAGCAGGAACAACACACCTGTACAGGCTTTTACACCCAGGACCTGAGTTACGCCTGCCATTTCATTTCCACTGGCGTTCCTACCTCTGCTAGTATAGACAATCATTCATTACGCCATTTTGATAATAAAGACAATCCATCACCTTTCATACAATAAGCGTTAACAACTATTTACAAGGTGTACGTGACAATGTCAATCTTCTTTAAATATTCATATGTACACTCCTGGAAATGGAAAAAAGAACACATTGACACCGGTGTGTCAGACCCACAATACTTGCTCCGGACACTGCGAGAGGGCTGTACAAGCAATGATCACACGCACGGCACAGCGGACACACCAGGAACCGCGGTGTTGGCCGTCGAATGGCGCTAGCTGCGCAGCATTTGTGCACCGCCGCCGTCAGTGTCAGCCAGTTTGCCGTGGCATACGGAGCTCCATCGCAGTCTTTAACACTGGTAGCATGCCGCGACAGCGTGGACGTGAACCGTATGTGCAGTTGACGGACTTTGAGCGAGGGCGTATAGTGGGCATGCGGGAGGCCGGGTGGACGTACCGCCGAATTGCTCAACACGTGGGGCGTGAGGTCTCCACAGTACATCGATGTTGTCGCCAGTGGTCGGCGGAAGGTGCACGTGCCCGTCGACCTGGGACCGGACCGCAGCGACGCACGGATGCACGCCAAGACCGTAGGATCCTACGCAGTGCCGTAGGGGACCGCACCGCCACTTCCCAGCAAATTAGGGACACTGTTGCTCCTGGGGTATCGGCGAGGACCATTCGCAACCGTCTCCATGAAGCTGGGCTACGGTCCCGCACACCGTTAGGCCGTCTTCCGCTCACGCCCCAACATCATGCAGCCCGCCTCCAGTGGTGTCGCGACAGGCGTGAATGGAGGGACGAATGGAGACGTGTCGTCTTCAGCGATGAGAGTCGCTTCTGCCTTGGTGCCAATGATGGTTGTATGCGTGTTTGGCGCCGTGCAGGTGAGCGCCACAATCAGGACTGCATACGACCAAGGCACACAGGGCCAACACCCGGCATCATGGTGTGGGGAGCGATCTCCTACACTGGCCGTACACCACTGGTCATCGTCGAGGGGACACTGAATAGTGCACGGTACATCCAAAACGTCATCGAACCCATCGTTCTACCATTCCTAGACCGGCCAGGGAACTTGCTGTTCCAACATGACAATGCACGTCCGCATGTATCCCGTGCCACCCAACGTGCTCTAGAAGGTGTAAGTCAACTACCCTGGCCAGCAAGATCTCCGGATCTGTCCCCCATTGAGCATGTTTGGGACTGGATGAAGCGTCGTCTCACGCGGTCTGCACGTCCAGCACGAACGCTGGTCCAACTGAGGCGCCAGGTGGAAATGGCATGGCAAGCCGTTCCACAGGACTACATCCAGCATCTCTACGATCGTCTCCATGGGAGAATAGCAGCCTGCATTGCTGCGAAAGGTGGATATACACTGTACTAGTGCCGACATTGTGCATGCTCTGTTGCCTGTGTCTATGTGCCTGTGGTTCTGTCAGTGTGATCATGTGATGTATCTGACCCCAGGAATGTGTCAATAAAGTTTCCCCTTCCTGGGACAATGAATTCACGGTGTTCTTATTTCAATTTCCAGGAGTGTATGATGTACAACATATCAAATGATTCCTAATTCCGATTGTAAATCATGGCAAAGCACGTAGATGTGTGCTTGTAAGGTGTGAAATTATAGCCACCTTACCGTAGGGTAAGGGCACAGTGTGGAAAAGGAGACTATAAGGGATCGTCGATATTAGGTGACAGTGCATATCCCTTGAAAACCTATTTAAAGAAATCACTTGATTTCCCCACTGACAAAGAAGAGGCTCAGTAATGAATCATACATTCGTACCAGAAATATAACAAGAAGGTGTTTCGGTGTTTGGAAGCTAAGACTGCCACTTCTATCACTAGGCTTGAGAGTTAACCATGATTATTATTGTTTCTTGTACTGTATTACTAAATATAGCTCCTCTAGAGCCAAATACCCCCTTAGGAACTTCCGAAGTTGACGCTTCAGCCATTGTAGAGGGCATTCCGCATGTTATGGCAAGTGCTGTGCTGACTGACGACTACTTCGCACAACTGTGAAATAATATTTTGCAGCAACAGAAAATCATATTTGTCATCTGTTCTGACACATTTTATTCAAACGATTAAACGCAGTAATATGCTATTACAATGTAAAATGTAATATTAGTTTACAAATATATGTCATTTTCTTTAAATTTATTTTCATGTTCAGTAGTCACATTTTCCTTTCATATTCTAACTGCTCTCACTCACGATTTCTCTTTCCCTCTCGTGTCTTTCTCTTTATCATTCATGGTTCTCGCAAGTGCGCTTTCCTTCTTCCGTAAAGAACACATTTCTGCTGTGAAATGTGTCTTTATTAACATCCTCTAATTTCCTTTTTTTAGGCCTGCCTTCAATTGTTAATTCCGGTCTCGTAACACACTTGTGGTGTGCAGGTAACCAGGATGTTCCTCCGTCATTTCAATAACGATAGTTTGTTATAAGCTAATTATTGGTCTCAGTGAAGCAAAATATTTCAGAGATTTTTGCTTCGCGATTTAGCCAGCTCTCGGTTCCGAGAATAATTTGGGTCCGACAGCTTTCCTGGAGGATAGTAAATTCAGGAACTTTGTTACCAATATTTCAGCAACTTACTGCTAAAATGCTGACACACGAAGTGCCTTTACTTTGTATGGAGTCTGATTTCGCTCTCTACGAATCGACTGGGGGAGGGGGGAGGACTTTCATCAGAGAACCTCAAACTACCAGCTATCCTAAAAAAAAACCTTGTGCATTCCACAGTACTCTGCTACCCGAGTAGATGCTTCCTTTTTGTATAGCACCCCTGGCCTATCAGTGGGAGTCCTACAATTCTCCACATCATTGCACAAGTTCAGAAATCTGCGGACAAGGCCGTCACAGAATCGACTGAGGCTTTGGCTGAGAACTTCCACTCGGCTTCAAACCAAAGGAAACCGATCAATTCTGGAAACGATGCTACAAAGTGCGAGCTCTGCTTGCACCTCGTGTCCGAAGCCAGCAGTCTTCACCACTTCCGCTAGCCACCAGTACGAATTCAGGATGGCTTCAGAGTCCAAGCGACACACGTCAGCTGTAAGCGATAAGGGTAGTAACAATTGTCATGGGGAGTGTTCCACACGGTCGTCTGGCTTACCCCGAAGTGATGCGCCAACTGCCAAGTACTAACACGGCGATCGCCTTCCACAGTGTTAATCGCTTATTCCTCGAAGTCTGGTTCAAATGGCTCTGAGCACTATGGGACTCAACTGCTGAGGTCATAAGTCCCCTAGAACTTAGAACTAGTTAAACTTAACTAACCCAAGGACATCACACACATCCATGTCCGAGGCAGGATTCGAACCTGCGACCGTAGCGGTCGCGCGGTTCCAGACTGTAGCGCCTAGAACCGCTCGGCCACCTCGGCCGGCCAAGCCTGGTTTCCGAACATTTCGGGACGTCCTTCATGATTTCCTGCTTCCTGAAACGACCTTGTCTCAGACAAACGGCAAACCACTGTTGCGAACACTGGATGCTGTAGTTGTCGGCGGGGTTAGTTCTTCTGATATTACCTCGCCGCCCGCCGCCCGTTGCCATTTGCCTTTGCGTAAGTATACACCATGCCGGCAAGCTCATGGTTCGAATACGGAATCATTGTGTAAAACGCTGTATCACATCCGCTACAAGGTGAGTCAGCAAGAGAAGTGAATCGGACACAACATTATCAATTACTTGCAGGGCTTAAGAGCGACAGACTTCCCACATTGGAAGCAGTTTTGTCACTGGTTTCTTCACTAGGCAACCAGGATTCCGGGATTTATGTCATCCAGCGCATTCACATATGAGGCCACCTTTACGCGCAGTGCTATCTTCAACTTTCATAACACTCATCTGTGGGATAGTATGCAGAATCTCCATGGTATGGTGACAGCGAATCACAGCATCGGTGCAGCCGGAGTGTGTGGGTCATGATAATTGGCGACCGTATTTTGGGACTAGTCTACCTTCCACGTCGCCTAACAGGCCGGAACTATCGACGTTTTTTGCGGGTTACTTTGCCCCCTCCCCCCCCCCCCCCCGCCCTTTGCTGGAAGAAGTTGATGATTCGAAGCGTTATGTGGCTGCTACATGATGGTGCTCTAGCCCACTTCGCCGTTAACGTACGGGCGTATCTCAGTCGTGTCTTTCCTGGTCGATGGATCGGTCGAGGGGATCCAGTTGCATGACCTGCTCGTTCATCGTATCTCAACCCATGCGATTTCTGGTTATGGGGTCACCTCAAAAGTATCGTGTAAGCAGTGTGCTCCCTGCCGCCGTTGGATAAGCAGCTGCAGCAGCAAGTCGTATACTCCTAGCTCACTCATTTGTTACATAGTTTAATTCTTAATTTCTTTGCGTGTTTTTGGTACTTGCATTGTTTAATTCATAAATTTCGGGCGTATTATAGTATCTGAGAGTTGTAGCATCGCGTTTTAGTACCTGAATAGTGTAAATTCGCGTAGTCGTCTGTCATCTGTTTTCGTTTTGAACGGCCAGTGTCGGTTGGTCACAGTCAGTGTGCTCCCTGCCGCCGTTGGATAAGCAGCTGCAGCAGCAAGTCGTATACTCCTAGCTCACTCATTTGTTACATAGTTTAATTCTTAATTTCTTTGCGTGTTTTTGGTACTTGCATTGTTTAATTCATAAATTTCGGGCGTATTATAGTATCTGAGAGTTGTAGCATCGCGTTTTAGTACCTGAATAGTGTAAATTCGCGTAGTCGTCTGTCATCTGTTTTCGTTTTGAACGGCCAGTGTCGGTTGGTCAGTCAGTGTGCTCCCTGCCGCCGTTGGATAAGCAGCTGCAGCAGCAAGTCGTATACTCCTAGCTCTACCACATAAATTTCGGGCGTATTATAGTATTTGAGAGTTGTAGCATCACTTTTTAGTACTCGAATAGTGTTAAATCGCGTAGTCTCCTTCCGCCGCCGAGCAGTGTGTCAGCAGTGCACAAGTGGCAGCATTACTGCATTTACTAGGCAATCTTGTATTTTAATAACCGCTTCAATTTTGTCGTTTTGTTTGAGCTCTCTGTAGATTAGTTCAGACGTTCTTTGCACAAGTTTTTAGCATGGATAGGGACTGCAACTGCTGTGTTCGGATGCAGGCTGAGTTGGCATCCCTTCGCTCCCAGCTTCAGGCAGTGTTGGCTTCGGTCACACAGCTTGAGGCTGTTGCCAATGGGCATCACTGTGGGGGTCCGGATGGGGGTTTGTCGGGGACGGCCAGCTCGTCCCACGCATCCCCCGATCGGACTACGACTGTGGTTGCCCGGGATACTGCCCGCATTGAGGCTGATCCCTCACCTGTGGTAGAGTGGGAGGTCGTCTCAAGGTGTGGCAGGGGGCGAAAGACATTCCGGAGGGCTGAACGGAAGGCCTCTCCAGTTTGTCTGACGAACCGGTTTCAGGCTCTGTCTCAGGCTGATACTGATCTTCAGCCTGACATGGCTGCTTGTCCTGTTCCAGAGGTTGCCCCTCAGTCTGCAAGATCCGGGCAGTCGCAGAGGGTGGGCTTACTGGTAGTTGGGAGCTCCAACGTGAGGCGCGTAATGGGGCCCCTTAGGGATATGGCAGCAAGGGAGGGGAAGAAAACCAAAGTGCACTCCGTGTGCATACCGGGGGGAGTCATTCCAGATGTGGAAAGGGTCCTTCCGGATGCCATGAAGGGTACAGGGTGCACCCATCAGCAGGTGGTCGCTCATGTCGGCACCAATGATGTGTGTCGCTATGGATCGGAGGAAATCCTCTCTGGCTTCCGGCGGCTATCTGATTTGGTGAAGACTGCCAGTCTCGCTAGCGGGATGAAAGCAGAGCTCACCATCTGCAGCATCGTCGACAGGACTGACTGCGGACCTTTGGTACAGAGCCGAGTGGAGGGTCTGAATCAGAGGCTGAGACGGTTCTGCGACAATGTGGGCTGCAGATTCCTCGACTTGCGCCATAGGGTGGTGGGGTTTCGGGTTCCGCTGGATAGGTCAGGAGTCCACTACACGCAACAAGCGGCTACACGGGTAGCAGGGGTTGTGTGGCGTGGGCTGGGCGGTTTTTTTAGGTTAGATGGCCTCGGGCAAGTGCAGAAAGGGCAACAGCCTCAACGGGTGCGGGGCAAAGTCAGGACATGCGGGGACCAAGCAGCAATCGGTATTGTAATTGTAAACTGTCGAAGCTGCGTTGGTAAAGTACCGGAACTTCAAGCGCTGATAGAAAGCACCGAAGCTGAAATCGTTATAGGTACAGAAAGCTGGCTGAAGCCAGAGATAAATTCTGCCGAAATTTTTACAAAGGCACAGACGGTGTTTAGAAAGGATAGATTGCATGCAACCGGTGGTGGAGTGTTCGTCGCTGTTAGTAGTAGTTTATCCTGTAGTGAAGTAGAAGTGGATAGTTCCTGTGAATTATTATGGGTGGAGGTTACACTCAACAACCGAGCTAGGTTAATAATTGGCTCCTTTTACCGACCCCCCGACTCAGCAGCATTAGTGGCAGAACAACTGAGAGAAAATTTGGAATACATTTCACATAAATTTTCTCAGCATGTTATGGTCTTAGGTGGAGATTTCAATTTACCAGATATAGACTGGGACACTCAGATGTTTAGGACGGGTGGTAGGGACAGGGCATCGAGTGACATTATACTGAGTGCACTATCCGAAAATTACCTCGAGCAATTAAACAGAGAACCGACTCGTGGAGATAACATCTTGGACCTACTGATAACAAACAGACCCGAACTTTTCGACTCTGTAAGAGCAGAACAGGGAATCAGTGATCATAAGGCCGTTGCAGCATCCCTGAATATGGAAGTTAATAGGAATATAAAAAAAAGGGAGGAAGGTTTATCTGTTTAGCAAGAGTAATAGAAGGCAGATTTCAGACTACCTAACAGATCAAAACGAAAATTTCTGTTCAGACACTGACAATGTTGAGTGTTTATGGAAAAAGTTCAAGGCAATCCTAAAATGCGTTTTAGACAGGTACGTGCCGAGCAAAACTGTGAGGGACGGGAAAAACCCTCCGTGGTACAACAACAAAGTTAGGAAACTACTGCGAAAGCAAAGAGAGCTTCACTCCAAGTTTAAACGCAGCCAAAACCTCTCAGACAAACAGAAGCTAAACGATGTCAAAGTTAGCGTAAGGAGGGCTATGCGTGAAGCGTTCAGTAAATTCGAAAGTAAAATACTAGGTACCGACTTGACAGAAAATCCTAGGAAGTTCTGGTCTTACGTTAAATCAGTAAGTGGCTCGAAACATCATGTCCAGACACTCCGGGATGATGATGGCATTGAAACAGAGGATGACAAGCGTAAAGCTGAAATACTAAACACCTTTTTCCAAAGCTGTTTTACAGAGGAAGACCGCACTGCAGTTCCTTCTCTAAATCCTCGCACCAACGAAAAAATGGCTGACATTGAAATAAGTGTCCAAGGAATAGAAAAGCAACTGGAATCACTCAACAGAGGAAAGTCACTGGACCTGACGGGATACCAATTCGATTCTACACAGAGTACGCGAAAGAACTTGCCCCCCTTCTAACAGCCGTGTACCGCAAGTCTCTAGAGGAACGGAAGGTTCCAAATGATTGGAAAAGAGCACAGGTAGTCCCAGTCTTCAAGAAGGGTCGTCGAGCAGATGCGCAAAACTATAGACCTATCTCTCTGACGTCGATCTGTTGTAGAATTTTAGAACATGTCTTTTGCTCGAGTATCATGTCGTTTTTGGAAACTCAGAATCTACTATGTAGGAATCAACATGGATTCCGGAAACAGCGATCGTGTGAAACCCAACTCGCTTTATTTGTTCATGAGACCCAGAAAATATTAGATACAGGCTCCCAGGTAGATGCCATTTACCTTGACTTCCGGAAGGCGTTCGATACAGTTCCGCACTGTCGCCTGATAAACAAAGTAAGAGCCTACGGAATATCAGACCAGCTGTGTGGCTGGATTGAAGAGTTTTTAGCAAACAGAACACAGCATGTTGTTCTCAATGGAGAGACATCTACAGACGTTAAAGTAACCTCTGGCGTGCCACAGGGGAGTGTTATGGGACCATTGCTTTTCACAATATATATAAATGACCTAGTAGATAGTGTCGGAAGTTCCATGCGGCTTTTCGCGGATGATGCTGTAGTATACAGAGAAGTTGCAGCATTAGAAAATTGTAGCGAAATGCAGGAAGATCTGCAGCGGATAGGCACTTGGTGCAGGGAGTGGCAACTGACCCTTAACATAGACAAATGTAATGTATTGCGAATACATAGAAAGAAGGATCCTTTATTGTATGATTATATGATAGCGGAACAAACACTGGTAGCAGTTACTTCTGTAAAATATCTGGGAGTATGCGTGCGGAACGATTTGAAGTGGAATGATCATATAAAATTAATTGTTGGTAAGGCGGGTACCAGGTTGAGATTCATTGGGAGAGTCCTTAGAAAATGTAGTCCATCAACAAAGGAGGTGGCTTACAAAACACTCGTTCGACCTATACTTGAGTATTGCTCATCAGTGTGGGATCCGTACCAGATCGGGTTGACGGAGGAGATAGAGAAGATCCAAAGAAGAGCGGCGCGTTTCGTCACAGGGTTATTTGGTAACCGTGATAGCGTTACGGAGATGTTTAACAAACTCAAGTGGCAGACTCTGCAAGAGAGGCGCTCTGCATCGCGGTGTAGCTTGCTCGCCAGGTTTCGAGAGGGTGCGTTTCTGGATGAGGTATCGAATATATTGCTTCCCCCTACTTATACCTCCCGAGGAGATCACGAATGTAAAATTAGAGAGATTAGAGCGCGCACAGAGGCTTTCAGACAGTCGTTCTTCCCGCGAACCATACGCGACTGGAACAGGAAAGGGAGATAATGACAGTGGCACGTAAAGTGCCTTCCGCCACACACCGTTGGGTGGCTTGCGGAGTATAAATGTAGATGTAGATGTAGATGTAGCCCATTCCAGATGTGGAGACACTGGAGCATCGTATTCATGGTGCCATTGACACTGTTCGGATGCAGGCTGACTGATGTGAACGTGTGAGGCACAACATAAGGTACTGGGCGTACACGCATGCGTTGAGGCACATGGAAACCATTTTCAACGCGTACTGTATCTGTAGCTGCATGGTACAGCGCGTATTAGACCGCAGTCATTGTAACAATGTATGGGTGAATAAATGACCTCTAGCATGGAAACCACGCATTTCCGGACATAAGTTCATTAGACCTTTTTTGTTCCATATCTTCTCATCGATCAATCCCTGTGGAAAAACTCACCCTGTAGATTATCGTATATCATTTGTTTTCATTTTTGAAAGTTTCTATGAAGGAAATCCATCTCGTACGATGTTTGATACAAGAGCAAATAGCAAACAGATGATAAGGCAGACTAATTTTTCTCCTAAGGAAGAAGAAATTCTACTTAAAATTATAGAGGAGAACCGTCACAACATTGACAATGAGAAAACCGATGCTGTAGCGTATGAGAGATAAGCAAAACTGTAATGAAGCTGTTAAATTGTTTCAAGTTCTGAATGGCACCAAAAGACCTGTCAAAAATTTAAGGAATAAGTATGACAACATGAAGAAAAGAATTAAAAAGGAAATAATGAATGAAAAGAAAGAAATTCTCTTACCAGGAGGGTGTAGTGAACCAGCCATCAAACATGACAAGAACACAGGAACACTACTAGGCTTAGCCGGCCGGGGTGGCCGACCGGTTCTAGGCGCTACAGTCTGGAACCGCGCGACCGCTACGGTCGCAGATTCGAATCCTGCCTCGGGCATGGATGCGTGTGATGTCCTTAGCTTAGTTAGGTTTAAGTAGTTCTTAGTTCTAGGGGACTGATGACCTCAGAAGTTAAGTCCCATAGTGCTCAGAGCCATTTGAACTACTAGGCTTAATGAGTACTAGCGCTGTTGGAGTGGATAATCCGTATGATGGAGATGCAGTAAGCAAGTTAATTGCCACAGTTTAATTAATTTTAGTCAGTATTTTATGTTTTTGTCAACATCTGTCACTTTAAATAACTAAAACCTTACATCACTGCCTGTTAAATATTCGTGGAAACTGTTGGCTAAATTTGTATTTTAATTTCATATACCGAGAAAGGAACGAGCCGTGGGTCTGCAAGAACGAGGATTT